>NC_090658.1:15841323-16141678 GCF_013368605.1 Nyctibius grandis
TTGTCTTGGAGGGTGGCTAGAAATAATATTATGTGGCTTACTAAGAAAATGTGCCACGCAGGACCTTTGGAATAAAAATCTAGCCTTCAAACTAGAACAGTATTTCTAGAGCACTTTGTGATCTCAAACATATAAAAAAATCCTCAGATTCCCAATTGGAATATCAACATTGCAAATTTCAACTGAAAATGCCTACTTCTTTAAGAACTTTACTGTTGCCCAGCAAAGAGTGATTTATAACAAAAATGACTAAGAAATAGTGATGCTTTCCCCTTTTAACTGATCTCATTTTTGTTCATCAGAACCACGCTACATAGTCATTTTGAAGTCGTTGTTGACCAAAGTTTTGTGGTTACGGTAACATATCTGAGTGAGAACAGTTTTCCCAATGATTATATATACAACACATATGTTTTGGCTTTTGTTCCATGTTTATTGAATAGGTAAAACGATAAAATACTACAAAATTTCCGGTAAATTTATAGCCTTCTTTCAAATCAACACCTTAATTGCTTAGTTGGAGGGCTGTGGTAATTTTAGTACACTTGTGATACTTTTAATGTATTTTAGACATATTCATCTAATAATGAAGATGAAAGATTTTGATAAAGTAAAACATTGGCCTTGATCCAGTGTTCATCGAAGTTTGCAGATATAATTAACTTTATTACTATTATTGTGAGTATGCAACATCCAGGAGTTGCTACTGTAGCTGCTTTTTCTTTAACTGATTGAAATTCTTTTGATATGATGTTTGGAGATGCTCTCTACCTTTCAAATTCAGCTGAAAGAAACATAATAACAGTGCCTTAAATGTTACTTTCATATAGTTGTTAGTGTAAATGAATTGAAGTTCATATACACATAGGTTTGAAAATGACTCCTGATTCTTTCCAAACAAATGGCAAATACAACACGTATATTAATCATCTTGGTTGACCTGAATATTCATTTTTCATTACATGAACGTGCTGTTTGAAAAAAATCTGCCTACTGTGAATTCAGAAGTCCGTGAATACACTGAAGGATCACTGCTGACTAGGCTGTAATTTCTTGACAGTTGTGATATTTTATCACTAATGGTTACTGACAGAAAGTCAGTTACTAACATCTTTTAATAGTGCAGGGCTATAAGGGACACTATGCTCCTCTTTTGTATATTCAGTTCTGAGCAGCTAGCTCACATCAGTGTGAAGGACTCCAACTTTGAAGCATGCGATACGCTCTTAGATTATTCAGGAGTAATAGTATGTTTATTACAAACCGCTTCTGGGATTCTTAGGTTGGTCAGACAGGTGAATCTTTCATGCAGATGGCAAAAGGTCCCTTTTGGATCATATGCTTAGATTGCTGTTAAAATTCAAGTTCATTAAATCATGGAATAGCTGTAGTTGTTAAACATTTCCTAATTGCTTTATGTTGAATGTTGCCAAACTGTTTTCATTATCCTCTTCATTATAGGCTTCATCTTTACTGAGCCAACTTTCAAAAAGTATTCAGCTTCAATGGTTGATGTTGGTTTTCAAGGTTTATAACATTGTCAAAAGATTATAATGAAAGCCTTAGGAGCCTTAACATTATTGCCAACCTAAAACCCACAAATGTCTAAATATAACAGGCTACGGTTTGAACACTGGTGCTAAGGTACTTGCACTACACTGTTTGCTGTTTCTGTTTTTGTCAGAAAACAGGTGTAGAATGTATTTGATATCTGAGATAATGTTGAAACTGGAACTTTCACAACCATCCTTTCCGACAGCAAATTTTGCTATAAAAGTGCTGATTTTGCATTTAGAAAAACTTGTGGATTTGCTTTTCTTGACTTCATCTAAACAATTTTCTGAATTAAAATTGCCTGTGCTAAATTATACAATAAATCTAAATAGGTAGGAGGCAAAGGATTACAAAGTACAATTTCAAAGAGTTTTTGGGAGAGAATCTTTTCTACACAGTTGCTCAGGAGTGCAAGACAACTGAGAATGCAGAATACAAGAATAAACTGCAACTTTATAAAGATAAATTCTCAGATTTCAAATAATCTGCTTTAGACTTTGACAGATTTTTCACTATAGAAATTAGACAAAACCAAAACAATTTCTCCCTCTTCCCCCAAACACTCTTCTTGTCCTGTCCTTCATTTCTCTCAGATTTCAAACTTAGTTTACTCATTCTCCAGGCCTGCTTTCAAAGTGTCCTTTGGATTTCTCCTAGTAGGGAATTCTTTCATCCTGTGTGTGTTTTTAGATGTCCTGCTTTTTTCCTTTGTTTTTTTTTTTTTTAAACAAATTTTGTTTTTAACTGCTTCCAAGAATAAAGTGTAATTAACACTCGAATCCCAACATGCATTCAACTTGTTCATTATACTTTCAAAATTCTGTCAGTTGTTGGAACAACCCCACTGGTCCTTCAGGTACTTCCAGCTGAGTAGCCCTGACCTTTTTTCCACACTCAAATAACCTCAAATGTTTGTTACTATATTAAAAATACTAAATATATTTTAGATATGATTTCATTGCAAATACAGAAAAAAAAAAACCCCTAAGGAACCATGCCTTCCTGAATTAGTGTGATGCTGAAAAGTGGATCTAAAATGATTTTTAATATTGTGTGCAAGGTGTCAACTGATTTCAGTAGTCATAAGTAATGTGAAAGAAAATGGCACTGCAGGAACAAGACTTGTACAAAGAGTGCTAAAAGAATGTACCCCAAACTGAATTCTTTTGTTGTTTTTGACCACCTTCTTGCCTTGATGTTCAGAAAGTGATGCCCGACCAAATTCAATGTAAAAGCTCTTTTCCAGCTCAGTGCTAAATAAAAGTAAGTAAAACCCCAGTCCTGCAAACTTACATGTATTTGGCATGACTTCTAGCATAAAATATTTACAGGCTAATGTCAAAAAGTCCAAAATAAAATCTTAAATTGATATGTGTTATTCTAAAAAAGCTAATATTTTAACTAGCACAATTAATGTTGTAAAAAAACAACCAAACAAAACCACCCTCACCACCTACCACCTCCCCAAACAATAAAAACAGCAGCAAGTATAGACATGGTTATGTTGGGAATGAAAATGTTTATGATGTACATCATCACGTGAATGAGTTGTCTAGTACCTTACACTAAGATACTTGCTTTCATATTACGAGGTGGTCTAACATGGATGTAAGATGTGTTCTTAATTGAGATACATAGACAAAAGTTTTCTGTTCAGCAGGACTTACTCTATAATACTCAAACCTGATAGTCACATATAGATTGTGTTAAGCTTTATCTCCCATATGTGCGATTTGCCTCCAGATTTTTTTCCCAGGCAGAAGATATGTCTGGATAGCATTTGAAGATTTTGTACACATATCTGAGAATGCGTCATTTATGTTATGTACAAACTGGTCCTGAAGCACATGAGATGTGAATCTGAGACAGTTTGGTCAACTGTGTATCTGTACAGTGAATCAATGCTCAATTACATTGATTTCACTGTATATTCACAGGTCGTGTCAGTTTGGTGGGCTCAGTGCTTCCAAGTCCAAGGCAAAAACTATCTATGGTTCTACCAAAACTACCAAATGTTTTGGTTATAAACCATCAAGATCACAATCTCCAGAACTGTGCCACCTATAACAAAGCTGTAGATGCATCACTACAAAGATTATGGTGACAGCATTAGTGTTGTAACTGTTTTGGGAGCTGTCAAAGGTAATTCTGTTCCTTTCTCTCCTCACCCTGTGGAATATCTGTAGCTTCATTTTCAGTTCAGAACATTGGAGTAGGACTGAAATAGAGGGAATGTGGGATTAAGCACTAGATGGACATATAGTAAGGAGGAGAGAGATAAAGTAAATAGAGAGCAGGCAGTTGATCAGACAGTTTGGAACATGTAGTAGAAAGTAGACTGTAATGGGAATGTAAGAGATGGATAGCTGTAGTTGAGCTTGAAGAGGTAAGATTTGCCCTAGTGGACAGGAGGAGCAGGTGGATAGATTTTTGGGGGGAGGACTTTGGTCTAGGAAACTGAAGAATCTCCCCAGGAAAATCGTTCTGCCATCATTTCCTCTGGCAGTACCACCACCAGCAAGTGAGGCCTGAGCAAATTGTATTTGAGAATCTGAAATCTATACTTCAGTAGAGTTCAATCCTCTTTCTTGTTGTCTGTAACTTGTATGCAAGACTTTTCTTTATATGTGGCGGTTAATACATTTTTAAATAAAATTTGTAAATTTATTTACACATCTTAAAAATAACAGTAGTTTTCAACCAGTATTGTAAACAATTTTCTTTAATCCTGTAATGTCTAATATTGTTGTCACTTTTATATGCAAAATATCCAATGTTTTTTTCATTCCACAAACTTTTTGCCTGAGTTTACCTTGATCTGTCTCCACTTGGATAGTTTATGAATGATTAAGACCTATCTTGCTCTACTTTCCTCTGTAAGTGAAAACTCTATGTTGTTTGATAGCATGAGCATCTTATGGAGTCTTTTCAATATATCTCATTTTTAGAAATGGTGTGACCAACAAGACAGTTTTCTGATAACATCTTCTCTGAAATAAGATCATCTTGGCTGTCCTGGATCTGTTCTGTGGGGGTTATTAGTTTGTTCGGTTTTTTTTAAATCTATTTAATAGAACAGACTTGCTGAAAAGCAGTATTCCAAAACATTTCAGGACCCAAATTATGCATTTACTAGGATGAGGAAAGTAGTGCTTTTCAAGAATGTTTCTGCTGTTTTTCATTGACATTGTCAAGAGTATACCGCTTATACTTAACCATGTTGTAAATGATCTACTAAATCTTGTTCTAATGAAGTCCGAGTATACGCAATTTAAGTGTTTACTTTCTTACGTTAGCTGCTCTGGGGAGAGTCATAGAGAAACCTATTGCAGAACGAAATAGCTGTTTCTATGAGGAAGTTAGCATTGGTTCTCAGGGAAGTCTGTGCTTTCCTGTGATCCATGCTTACAAATTTTTAATGTCAATTAAAATGGAAGACTGAAGTGTTTGGCTTTGTTTCTTCAGCAGTGTAACAAGATCTCATGATACAAAGCATTGCCATGATGTTGGCAGAATTGCGAAGTCTGCAGTAAGTCTTTTGTCTGAGATTGGAAATAAGTCTAGAGTGGTGCTAATTCTACATGTAATAGTTTGTGCGCCATTGCCAGTGTCACTTTTCTGGCCCAGTAAAGGCACATGGGACAGAATGTAAACTCCTCAGTGCAGAGATTGTCATAATTTTTTACAGAACCCTGCTATGACTTTGGCTTTCTGGCATTACCGGAAGGTAACAACGGTGATGGCAAAATAAAAGTGTTGGAGATAGGGCATTTTATTTCTGGATACAGACGATTAGGTCTAGTCTAAAAATAATGGTATTCCACTAAAGCTTTGCACAGATACTTCATAGAGGAATTTAAACCTCCAGGTACAAACTCCCCTATGCCTTGGAGACTTATAGATTCTCTGTTTCCCACACTGGTGGACAGAGGCACAGGAGACTGATGTATGCATCGCTGTGAGAATTGGTGAGAAGATTAAATCAGAGATAAGAAAATTTACACCTTTCAGGCCTATCCCAAGTCCCATAAAGCTGCACGTGCATTTTCAAGTACAGAATTTGAATAATCTTGTTCTAAGCACTATTTCCCCAAAACCTTTGAGATGTAACTTTGAGCAAGGAAGAGAAGAACTCCTCTGTGAAAGGGGAGAATGTTTAGACAACCCATTTTTTTGCAAGAAGAGCAATGTATTTTGTAGTGATAGTTTTGGATGTCCAAATTATCTTCATTTTAATATCTTCATTAAAGTTGAACAAAATGTAGTTTCAGTTTAAGGCATGATGAAATGGAGGAAAACAGTCAGGAGATAATCAAATCCCCACTGAAAAAAGCCTAATTTAATTAGATTACTGTAGCCTTTAATTACGTCTCTGTTTCTCACCCTATTACATGTTGTAAATAATCTGTGATGCTCTAAGGGTTTGAGATTTTATAAAGCTGTCATGAAACAGCTCTCTTACTGTTGTCTTCAAGGGCTTTTGATCAATGGGGTCATCATCAACTGAACAGTGGAAAAATTTATCAAAAGTACTACCATGATTTACTGTACAGGTAACTAAGTTGCCTAGCTAACTAAAGGTAACTAAGGGTTGTGAGTAAAATCTTTGCCAAGTTTTAAGTATGTGTAATTTTAGTGTAGCTATTACATGCATTGTTCTATGACTTCTGGTAGGGCATTATTAAAATGTGTATGTGCGGGTTTATTAAATAATTCAAATCTAAAGGAGCTCAGGAGTCATGGTTATCTTGTTTATGGAAGGCTAACATCTTATTGGCTGTTTTAGAATTTAATTACTATATGTAATTTGTATTAGTTTAAAAACAAAATTTTGCATTACTTGTATTTGGTTGTGTGGGAAGTTAAGTCCTGACCCAGTGAAGTGTGGAAAGTTAGAATGCTTGTGCAGACCAAAGGCCAAACTGGTCTTTTTCAAGTTGCTTATCACCACTCAGAATACAAAGATTTTACATAAATTCTATATTTGACCTTCCCCAGATCTTAACAGGACAAAGCCTGAATCTAAATGACATATTGTGTTGGTAAGATATGCCTCAATAGGCCATCGGTGGTAGAGAAATAAGTGATGTGGCTCTCATCACATCTTTGACTTCCCAACCCATTTTACCATCCATTTAGGAGTGGGTAAATTGAGGACGGCCTCTATAGTGAGTGTACTAACTGGGTCTAAACTTGTGTATTTGGAACTATGTCAGGACACAGTGACTGTTCACATCTCTTCCTTGTTTTTCTAAACTACAGTAACTGGCACGTCACTACTGTGTTTAGTTATACGATATATGTATGGATTGAAACAATCTATTCTGGATCCCTCCAGAATGTCTCTTGACACAAATAAGTGGATTTCTGTTTGATGGAAGAAACAATTTTTGGAAAGAGGAATAGAACTGCCTCAAGCTGAACAGAAATGGAGCTTTTACAAAAACTGTGGAAAGTTCTGACTGGAACAGGACATTTTAAGAAGCTTTGTTTCTAACTAGAAAGGCTAAAATGTTGAAATAATCTTAAAATGTTAAGTGGAATACCTCAAAACAATATAAAATTCCCCATTCTTGGTGGCTAAAGCTATTCATTAATGTCATAGGTTCAAAGCAACTACTCTTGAGAAATTTTTTTTCTTTTATAATATTTAAAGATTAATGAAAATGCATGTTTTCAAATAATAATATAAGCATTATTTTCTCTGATTTTCTAACTTTCTCTAATTTTTTCCTAATGAACTTAGTGTTTTTTTCAGTTTGGTACTTTTTTGGATTTTTATGGTTGCTGTCTGCCTTCCACTCTGAAAAAAGTCTGTACTTCTTAAGAAAACTCATGTTTGAATTCTAATGCAACTTTGATATCATCAGCTCTCTACAGCTGTTCTAATTCTGACATCCTTCTTCTGCCTCCAAAATCATAATTTCTGCATCTGTATTGCCTTGCCTGATACATACCATTTATTTTTGTTTGCTATTAATTATTAATCTTACTTATTTTTTTCCATGCAATCTTTAGCTCACTGATTTTGTTTCTCACTTTTTCCGTTATTTTTCCACTCTTAGATATTTATTTTGCATATGAAAAATATGTAGTCTCTGGAAAGATGCAATACCTGAATCACAGTATTTAGTATGTGTTGCAAGAACGTCTGGCAAACTTTTGCCTAGGCATCTGTGGGCTCGAGATCTCTTCTCCTGAGTGACTCAGAAGAGCAGAATTGAAGGATAGCACATTAATAAATCTTGTGTGGTCAAGACAAGCAGAGAATCTGATGTGTTAATGTGTAAAGAACCATTTCAGTGTTCAAAGAAAAAAAAAAAACAGATAAAATGCTAAGTTTTGCCAACACTGTGATGGAGACGTCTCTGTAAAATGCTTGTTCAGCTAGTGCCATCATTCCTGAAGGTCAAGGGGATTTTGTTCGCATAATATCAACATAATTTTGAGAAAGTAGTCAGTGGCACAGAATTTAAAGAAAAAAGATACAATTTGTAGTGAGAAGACAGGCACTAAATTGTGTGTGTTTTGGAGTTGGAAGATGTGTGTACTTCATCTGGAGAAGCTATATGAAGTAAATGTGGAAGTGGGAAGGATATATTTCTCAATTCATCCATCTCTCCTTTTTGAAAAGGTCATGTTTTGGCATTACACTTCTGCAATTTCTATGCATAGAATGATAACATGCTTTGAAATACTATTTTGCTAAAGAACACTATTTTAGGAGTTATTACATGAAAATTTATAAAATTTTTTATTCATAAACATGTTTAAAAGCAAATGACAGCTGTGGGGGATGCTTTTAAAGTAAGTTTTCTTGATTTTATGAGCATTATCTGAATATATGACAACCCCGAGGAACGCAGAGGAAAGAATATGGAATGCTAGTAGGGAAAGTATTTCCTTTTACAGTCATTATGACTAGTTCTGTGAGCTGTGAAAGGCCTGTGTCAGTCCTTCATTTATCAAAGTAGCTATGTATCTTTGATCTCTGCTTTCTGATAGTCTTTTAGGCACAGATGAATGTAAGTCATCCCTGTATAGAACAGTGCACTTATTGGGCATTCTGTGGAGGCTTAGGAAGATCAGAAACTGCGTTTCCAGACTGCTTTTGTGCAGTATTACACCATACTTACAAGAATCAGTTGGATTCCCACATTTAAAGTGTCTGCATTCATATGGAACAATAAATAGGACATGGATCCACTTCAGTTTATAACAAGAATAGGTTAAAAGCTACCTACTAAAGATTTAACATAATTAAATTAACTTAAGGTTAATATTTAATAGCATCTATTTAAAATACAACATCGGGAGGAGCAATCTATATTGACTGAGAAAAAGAAATAGCTGTTGTAGGGCAGACCAAGTCGAAATATTACGCTTTGACAACTTAGAAACTTTATTAACCTCAAGCACGTAAGGGCTTGCTAAGTTGTGAGATTTAATGCTTAGCTCAAAGACCATGTGGTACTTCAGATTTATATTAACCTCAGTGACCTACCCAGCCAGGTTGTCTTAATTCTTCTCCACTCCCAGCACTGTGAAAACGCCTGCTGCCTCTTGAATTCATTGGTGGTATTTACAGCTATGACCTTAAACACTATCGTGTTCTGTAAATTCTCTGCTTGTAGACAAAGAGCTATGTGCAAACATCTTTATTTGTGCCATTAGTTTTATCACATCAGTTTTATTCACATTAGTTTATAGTTTGTTTCATAAATTAAATTTTATACCTTGGCCTTCAAAGCTTTTTCTTATGATTACAGTAAATTTTTCTTGCTTTCCCCACAAAACCTTCATAACATTAGCTTTTCCTACAAGGCTATTCCTGTTTACCAATAATTTCCATTTATTTAATGTCCTCTACTAGCATTGTCCAAATCTGGAATTGTACTTTTTCCCTTTATCAGACCTTTGCAAGCATCATAACATTAAGTGTGTCAAAAGTGAAAGGGAATCATAGAATTCATGTTCTAATGATCCTAGGAATGATAAGTTCCAGCCATCCAGTCTTTGCGACTTGTCCAGGGTGCTTGGGACCTGACACAAACGAATAAATAAATAGCAGATTTCTGTCTAGAATACAGTGAATGCTTATAGAAATCTACTTATTTGTAAACAATTTATGTTTTAAACAGAGAAACTGAGAGAGGGCTTGAATCAAAACTTTAAATGCAAACCACAAATATTTGTTCATAGTGGAGCATGGATTTTTGCATGTTAAAGTTCTATTGTAATTGATGTTTACCATGTTTTAATTTTCTTGACTTCTGTTTCATTTCAGTGAAATACAGAGATGCTAATTTAGAAGAACCATTGGGCTTCTGTTTAAAACACTGGAGTTCTGCTGTTGTAGACTTACCCTAGGCTTTGCTAATTTGTAATCAAAACCAATCAAGGAGTTCAAGTGTCTAAACAAAACTATGCAAGAGTTTGAGAAGGGGGGAAGTGATTTTTTTGATAGCAAAATATCTAAGTAAATTATTTTATCAGGTCACACTTGTACTCTCATAGATTTCATTCATTCACTCACTGTCATCAGCTTATTCATCAAAACATCTAAGTGGTCTGGCCTGGATTTCCAGCGTTCAGCGTGAAGCTGAGGGGATGCTGGATGTGAAGTACTCACTACATCTCTTGGGCTCCCTTTGGTGGCAATGGCAAAAACTAGCCTTTGGACTGATTCTTCATACTCATATCTGTAAGGCAGCAGTTGTTTTGGTGATATGGTACTTTGCTTCAGATTTTTGCTTACTTTAGTTTCTGTAGCTTCTAAAAAATGAGCAGCAACCCTTACCTGTATTTGTTTGAAAGTTGTATGTGCAGTATGTCTCTCCTTGTTTGGCTAGCAGGAAAATGAATGGCAGGTGCGATACACTGCAACTGTGTTGCCACCCTGCTGTTGTCCGATTCCAGCCTTCTGCTGAGGGGTTGCCTGTGCTGTGCTTCTGTCAGAGCACAGGCATTCTTGTCTTCACAGAAACAGCTTTTTCTCAATTTTGCAGTTGGGAATGGTATTCTGGGAGCTGTTTCCCAGAAACAATGTTTGTTGTTAACCAGGCAGGCTTTTCTTTTAACCCTTGTTCTGGTAGTTCTGCTGCTTCTTTCTCACGCACACATTTTCACAGAATCACAGAATCACAGAATGTTAGGGATTGGAAGGGACCTCGAAAGATCATCTAGTCCAATCCCCCTGCCGGAGCAGGATTACCTAGACTATATCACACAGGAATGCGTCCAGGCGGGTTTTGTATTTCATTCATAACAGTCTTAGTCCTGTTGCAAATTATTAAAAAAGTGATAGTTACCTAAATCCTACTGAAGTTCAAGCTTGCAATCCTGAAATCTGCAAGTCAGCTCGTTTCTATCCGTGGAGGTGCCTAGAGGTGTTGGAAGTTGACTTAAGTTCTGTAAAGTTGTTTTTTCTTGAGTGCTTACAGAAGTTTTGATGCTTAGATCTTGGTTCTGACATGTTTGAAGAGCTTGTTATGTACTTTATGTGTACATTTGACTGAAATTAAGAAACTCAGCATGTCTTCACCCTCCTGCTCTGAAAGGTGTGATTCAGTAGGCTTTGTAGTAAAAGCTGGCTTCTCACAGATTAGTGATAGGCACTTCTTATATAAAGTATGGGCAGAAACTGAGATACTGTGTTCAGAATGTGGGAGACAGGGTTAGGTTCCTCGGGAGAACAAAATTTCTTTTCTACCTTCTCAGGTGAGTACAGTCAGCACCAGCTTATTCTCTGTAGAGGGCACTGTGTCTGTCCTGCTGAAGCCATGGTGCTGTGTGGAATTCAGATTGTTCGGCTAGTATAATAGTGCTAGAAAAAGCATGACTAATGGCCAAGACCACGAGGACAGAGAAACTTGCTTTAAGGACTGGTTCTGTCTTTTGCCTGGTGACTTTCATGTAAGTATTAAGCTTTAATACTCACCCACCTGTATTATTTCTCTCCTGGCTAGCTGTAAGTAGTTGCATACAAAATGTTCTGACTTGAGGTGACTGTCTTGTTAACATCGTGGGAGAGTTTTCCTTTTAAGATGCCTCCTATAACACATGCTTTTTTTGGGGATGGTGTATTTTCTGCATATGTGAAATAAAAAAGAAATAATACTGTGTATGTTAAATGCTTTTTGATAGCTAAAATTATTAGTGGTCTTTTGATTTTTCTGGTTTTACCATCAGGAATGACTGTTGGAGAGCAAAAGAATAGCTCTTTTCACAAGCAGGCAACATTTACCAAAATAATTCCACATGCTGCAATGCAATATTAATATTCAAAACAAAGAATAACCTGAATGGAAAAAAAATTATCTCCACATGTTTAGTTGACATAAGTATATAACTATACATAATATGGAGATGTCAGATATTTATTTCTGTGCAATATTGTTTTTATTCATGTCAACACTACAAGGTTGTTCTGCCTTGCATTCCTGCTGTTGCAAGAGTTTTGGACCACATTTGAACAGCTAATATACTATCTGATATAGTCAGAATTTGTCAAGTTCTATCTCAGTCTTGGATGAAGAAATAAAAAGGATCTTTAAGATTTGCATATAACCTCTGTATTCACTCAATTAGAAATCAGTTGTGCAAAATGCTGAGCACCTCTGATCTGACTGGTTTAAGTAGGCATGCAAATGGAGCTTTGTACATGTACTACTCTAAGGTTAAATACAAAGTTTTTTTCTTGGGGTTTTATTTTTACAATTACTAAGTAGCTAAATTTTAAACACATTTTTGAAACAAAGTCATAATTTACTTTATTCCAAGTGAAGACTTTTGCATATATGGTTTTTAATGCTAATTTTGTTTTCCCAGACAACACTATGCTAAATTTGCAAATAGCTTCACCTGGACTGAGATCACTTTGGATGCATGCATCAACATCAGTCATGTTAAATTATGCTTTAACTTCTTTTACTTTTGAATTATTTTTGTGCTGCTATGAACTAGAACAATAATATTAGTATTGCATGCCCACATTTGCCTCTGGTTATTTATGTTTTTTTACTATTGAAGAGTAAGTGTGCCAAGCAAAACCACTGGATTTCTGCCAAATAAATGGCCCAACAAAGAATTACAAAGCCAGTAATAAATGGAGCCTCAGATTAAATGCAAGCAAAGTGACATGGGCCTAGTAAATCCAAATAGTGGGGCGGTGTAAGAAATGTCCATCATCTCAGAATTGTACAGGAGGTACTATGGAGCGTGGTGGTGACAACAACAGATAGGAACACTCATGAACCCACTGCGCATTTCAGTGGGAACATTCCCTAGTAATAGGTGAACATAAAAGGTAATGTCTTAAAATTTTATCTAGCTTTATATATTGAAACCATATGGTCTGTATTTACTTCAAGTTCCAATTTTGTAATGGTCCCTGCTAATATGTTTTTTCAGTTCTCCTTTGTTCACTGTAGGTAATGTGGGCTCATTTAAAGTTTGAAACAGTTGCAGTTAGTGTTTTGTCTTGTTAAGAAAAAGCAGAGTCTGTAATTTATAACCCTCCAAAAAAACCCCAAAGGTAAAATAAACTTCTGAAGCTTGTTTGTTCTGCTCCTTTTTGCCCACTAATTCTGGAACAACGGATGGAGGGTCAGCTATAATATTCATAAATGATATCTATTTCAACATTTTTAATTCTCAATAGTCTGAAGTGTAGCATTTTTATATGTCACAGTGAGATTGCACCCATTGAAACGGATGGATTTTTTTTATGATACGGTGTTTTTATTTACTGTGAGTGAGAGCATCAGCCTTCTGAACCCGTATTGATAGAGAATAGGGTCATTTTTCTGAATGAACAATTTGTTTCTAGCATCTTTTTCCTTGTCTTTGAAAGGTGTTGAAGGGTGAAAGAGTGCTATAGAAGAAGAATAAAGTACATTTGTGGATGGTAGGTTCCATATATTGAAGTAATGACACTGATTTCTGTTTGAATCTTGAACTGAAGAGGTTTTCAGCTGTTTTTTTCTCTTATACTGATTTTCTTTTTCTGACCCTATTGAATAAATATTGAAGAAAGTTTTCAGACTGTAAAGAAGGATTTTGTTTCTCTTTGAGTCTTTTTGCTTGGTTTTTATGGATTTTTTTAAGCTGTGAAAGGTTTCTTTCAGGTTTCTACTGTTAAATGTTGAATACTCAAGTGCATACAAAGCAAATCTGAGGGTTCGTCTGACTTCCCATGATCAAAGCAACCTTTTTTCAAATATTAAATTATGCTACATTCCTGCAGATGTCACAGGAACAACTGACAGTTAGAATGATAGCAGATTCCTGTGGAGTTCATGTCAAAATTTTATTCCAAGTGTTTAAAAATATTTCCCACTTATATTAATATTTTCAAATGAGCAAATGAGCTCAGGTATGTATATTAATGTATTAAGTACACCTACTTATATTAATATTTTTAAATGAGCACAGGTATGTATTCTTCCAAACGTATCATACTGTTTCTTATATATGCTCCTACTATGTATATAGAAAATAGTTAAAAGCCTTTCCTGGTAATTTACTTTCTGTGATTGCTGAACTGTAATATTTTTTTTTCTTAGCATCTTAGGAAAGCTAGCTGTGTTATATTCTTTCCTTCCAAACAAGACAAAATCTTTCAGTACTTTATTAATATTTTATAATAACTATTTGCTTTCTGGGGTATATTTGCACAGCAGCAGCTCTTCTTTACCCACATGATCTGTGGATTTGTGAGGTTACAGATGGAAGTGATAGCAACGTACCTAACTACAGCTGTTTTTCTGTGAGGTAATTTGCTGTCATTATGCTGGGATTATGTGAACAAAAAGACCTGAGAATTCAAAAGCTGGCATCAAGAAAAACTGGTGGTCTTGCAGTCTGTACCTCTGTCCACCTGTGAAAGGGACTCCCAGATCAGTTGTTGGGACATCTGTTGGAAATGTTGGTGGAACCAATTGATAACACCCTGTTGCTTCTCATTTTTGAGCTGTATGTGTCTCTTCTCCCTCCCCCTTTTTCTGACACTTAGCTATAGCTGTGATAGTCTAAAGACTTGGCAAGAAGATTGTTCTGCCTACAAACCTATCTTGTCTTGTGTTTCTATATTGTTTCTTACTGCTTTGGGTGGTATTGTCTTTATCTCTTGGTAATAATTATTTACCTGTTCATTTTCTTCTGCTGTTGAAACATTTTCCATTGAAATATTTTGATTTGAAATGTTTTAAGTCTAGAGTGACATTGAGATATCACTGAAATTATGCCAGATGTAATTCATGCAGTGGTTTTTATGGTCACTTCTTAGGTGAACTACTACACCTGTAATTCATATCAGATGCCTCTAATGTCATGCTGCTTAGTCAGGGTGAGGAATGAGGTTACTCATGGGTGATATGTCTGAAACTTCTATTTCTTAAGTAAAAACTTGGACTAGAACTACCTGAAATATTGTTTTCTTGAGGCATTTCATTAAGATGCCAGTTAAAATATAACCTAGCTTAAAATATGGTAATTTTGTTCTGCATAGCAAATAAAAGCAATTTTTTGTTTATATCAGACCAACTTGAGGCACACATTGTGTGGTTTTAAACACTTTAATTTTAAAACCTAGCAAAAATATGAATTATGTTATTTTACAAAGAAACGTCACTATTTAGGAAAGAGTAATTTGGTGTAGGAATGGCATACAAATTAGCTGATCTATTTTTTAAGTTATCTATATGGAACTAAAAATTCATTGTTTGTAGGGAGGCCCATTTACCAAGAAAAGCGTTTGAGAGAAAATAGTGATTTTCAATGGTGTATGTCAAATGTGGAGCCTTCAGAACACAGTGGGAACATGGCTTGTGTCTTTTTTCTTTCCCCTTTTTGTTATCAGTATGTTGGATATCATACTGAAGATGAAAGAAAAGGAAGAAAAGAAAAATTGAAATTGTAATTTCAAGTGAAATGACAAGATTTTTCCAAAAGCACATGATAAGTGTAGGTGTGCACTCATTAGTGATTTTTTTTTCACTGAAAAGATTGTAGCTCATTCTGTCCTTCAGTAAGAGCAGGATTCCTTAACTAAGTCATTTCAGTACTCTTTTTTTTTTTAGGAGAGAATCACTCCCGTGGTATTCCTGGCTTCCTGATTTGAGGAACATGAGTGCTATTAAAAAGTAGCTTTTATTTCTTCTATTTCTTTATGCATTTAATCTCTGATAATGACTTCACAAAGCTTTAAAGTCCCTGTGAAAAAATAAATTGTTTGTTTAGAGAAGTAGAAAAAGGAATGAAGATCTTTTTGAACTGTCCCTCCTTCCACAGTTATGTAAATTCATATACTAAAAACATGGTCTTTTCAAATATTCTTCGTAATCTGTGAAATACTTTTTCCTAAAAGTTAACCTTAAGGGTGAGAGTAAAATCTCTGTATTGAATGTTTTCTTACTCACTGTAAAACACCAGAAAGTATGGAACTGTTTTAGTTCTTACTCTACAGATGCTACTAATCCTTTAAAAAGCCTTCTAGCATCATATTTTATTGGTTTATACAGGAATTCATATATCCCAATACAGAATTTAATATTCTGTTTTCAGTTTATTGTCATCAATCAACATAGTGGATAGAGTTTGCTGATTAACTAGTTTGGCATATAGACCAGCTATCACTCTGGGATAGTTTTATTTAAAGTGTTCAGAGATGGTGGTATTTGTGCATTTTACATCGCTCCAGTTAAATAGAGTGAAATCTCAGGCTCTTTTAAGAACTTTTAAGATGGAGTTGTAGTGTGAAGAATATCTGGCTTTTTTCAGTGATATTTACTTGACAGGGTTAACTAGTATACTACACTTGAGTGTCTCCAAGGGAAGCATTTTAACGTTACCATGGTAAAAAATGAAGGGAAGATAGCATCTTTGTTAACTGGAAGGAAATTAGTGTATATTCTCCTTCATTGGATTTGGTGTATCCAATGATAAGAAGTTCAGTAGCATTAAGTATATAGTGGCATAGAGGTGAAGATCTAGTCTGAAGCTTTTAATAACATTTGTATCTGTAGCTAATGAAGAATAAATGTGATACTAAAATGCATATAGTTATTCTAATTAAAATTAAATTTGTGTCAGTGAAACTCTACTGTCTGTCACAAGGTAACTCTTGATTTTGAGTTAACATAAGAGAGGGGCCTCTGTCATATTATTCTGCTTTTTAACATTCTTGGAATGAAAGTTACATGTAGCATAAAGAATTTCCTCAGTTGGAGGGGAGAAGAAAAAAGCTTTATCAGCAGTCAGTGAAATGATAGATAATATCTAAATTCTTTCCTGTTCAAACTTCTAGGTTGTGGCAATAATTTGTTCTAAAGGTGGCCTAGTTATGATTTCACTGTATGTCTGTTTAGAAGAGAAGGAAAGACATACCTTTATCTAGTCAATGGAGTTGTTTATTTCAGTGAAAGCAGGTAGAGTCTCCTAATATGTTTTAAAGATATTGTTCTTCATTGATCATAAGTTTATGTGAAGAATACATTTGCAAACATGTCCTGAAAGATTAACAGATGTTAAAGAGTTCAAGTTCTTGCAGATGGAGGATAAAGCATGGCAGTTCTTTTTCATAAGTGGCGTTTTTGTCAATAATACCTTCATCTGATAACCATATGGTTCTCCTTAGATATGTATGCAAAGCATAATGGTAACTAATTATGTAAGACTGATGTTATATTCACCTAGGCAGAGCTCATTCATATTTCCTAGAATACATTAGAGTTGCCTTCCAGATGGAAGTATCTGTGCTGTTATATAGCCATCCAGTGCTGCAAATTGGATACACAAATGAGTAGTAGGTATTATGCCCTTAAATGTCATGTATGCTGAACATAACGTCTAATATTTGACACATAAACCCTTCCTGTGTCACTAATAACTTTCATTAAAAGAAGTTTATTGAAGATGGAAAGGTAGACCTTTGAGGGTGAAGAACTGCCAAATTTACCATTGTATCCCTTGTAAATCCAATCTGTGTAGTGGATGGAAGGGTCTTAAATATATATATGTGACAGTCATAAAAGACTCTTTAATGTGTTGGATGGCAATAAAAAGCTCACTTTAGAAACCGTAAATGTGGTATTTTCCAACTCAGAGCTATTTTTTTTGGCAACCTAAACAAAATCTTTTGATGCAACATTTTTGCTTGTTGTCTTTGATGTAACATTCTTAATGATTTTTTCTTGGAAAAAAAGTGAGGAAAAGTGGATTCTATGCAAGTGTAACATCCCATTCCCCTCCACAACTTACTGTAATTAGGCATCATTAGTCGGTCATTCCCTGCTGTTGTTTCATAGACTTTTATCTGGCAGCAGTAGAAGGCTGTTATCAGTGGTACAGGAGAAGTTGCTGCTGTAGACTACCGAAAGGATGTTAAGTGGTATATTTGGCCTGCACAGACTATTCATTATTCTTCCATTTTTGCTTGAATTCTTTTCCCTTCTCTCCAGGTTTTGGGGAGCTCCTGTTTGATATAATACCTGGAGGAGGAAGGAGGAGGAATTTGAGGCTTGTGAGGAAGAATATGGCATGGCTCAGCATTGCTGACTTTACTTTGTGATATTGGCTTTTCCTTCCTGAATTCTTGCTACAAAAGTAGTAACTTGCAGGCATTGTTGCTGCAAACTATTGCTGTTGATCTTTTAGCTGTGGCATGGAATCAGGCCTGCAGAACGTTCGTTCACTTACTAGTTTAGCAGTCTGCTAAATTTGAAATGATTAATGCTTATAACTGGCTAGATATGGACCAAAGACAAAGGAATTACCCCCTTGCAGGGTTTTCTTTGATGAATTTATAAAGCTTATTGCAAGAGCAAGCTCTAGGAAAAACATCAGAGCTTATTAAAAAAAAGAAAAAATCATAAAAATAGACTGGAGTGGAAAGTGTTTGTCAGCTTTAACAGAGGGGTTTTTAAGAGTTCCATGCATATGTACAGCATAAATATAAACATGACCCTACTATTTTAAATGTTTTATTTAAAATTCTTAAGTTTAATATTTACTTTTTTTAAAACAATCAATTTTAGGTGTTTAGACTATGTACCACTATCATAGAAATTACAAAGAACACATTTGGAATAGTCCAAATGCTCAAATGCACGATAAATGTACAATTTAATCTGGTACCCTTTTCATATGAACACTAGGCCTCCTGACTTTTATTATGACTCTTCATATTTAGATCATGGTCATAGAGTTAATTTTATACAAACACTGCTCTTTCTGTACAAATACTACTGAAATAAGTAATAGTCAGTATTTGATTATTAACAGGTTTTGTGTGTAACGGTATAACCTATTTTATGTAAATACAGGATGCTTTATGTCTAGGTCTGGAAATCACAGGCTCTATAGAAGATCTTGAAGTTTGTACTGATACTGTGTAGTATGACCTAATGTGGTAGCTAAGGGAGAGAATCTCTTCAAAAATATTATCTTATGCCCCAACAAGAATTGAGGCTTTGATGCAGTTTATTTGTTGGTACTAGTTCTGCAAGCTGCTATATACCAAAGATGATACTAGAAAGATATTGGTTCTGGTTATAAAACACCTGATTATATGTGTATTTGTTTTAATATGGAGTGGACAGAGATATATCATTGCAATTGGGTGAAAAAGAGAGATCTCTCAAGACTAGGTAGATGTTCCTTAAAAATCAGTTTGTTCACTTTCTACTGTGTTGGTTTATTGGGAGTGGAACTACTCCAACTCTAATTGTTAATTGCTGTTTTAATTTCTCTCTATACCCATTTGTTGTAATTGATTGTCATTGATTTTTCTCAACACACATGAAAAACAGTAGCAACAGAACTTTATGCTTGCTCTGTATGATAATAATTTTTTGTGATTCCACAGATGTATTTAATGTAGTGAAAAAGAGAGTGCACAAATTCAGACTTTGCTACAGATTTGAAAGTAGCTTGTCTCATTTTAGTTCCTTGCTCAGTGCTTTCTCCCAGAGGAGTGTGATATTATAGATTGAAAGGTTTCTACACGTTAGTGTTTGTATGGTTGCTTACAATTTGAATGTGAAAGAGGTTACTGGATGTACTTTGTCATCCATGAAAAAAAAAACTAACTCAAAATCCCCACAACTTTTCCCAAGGAAGCAGTCTATCCATTTGGTCTTTGGGATGTAGGCCTTTGCAGAACCTGGGGTACATTAGCATTAAGTAGTTTTCACTGTTGCCCACTTTCATTGTGTCGATCGAGTCACCTACAGGAATCAGGAAGACTTCAGAAGGTCTGAATTGAAGGATGCTGGGCTTTCAAAGAGGGCTTCTCCTATTACATTTTTTAAAAAGCTGGAAAGCTTGCACACTTACACTGGTTGATTTATATTGCAAATGTGGGAATCTAGTATTAGCAAGAGTGAATCCTTTGCGAGAAAATTTGATTGCTAGCTGGTAGACTTTGATCTTTAGTGGAGGACAGATAGAAGCTCTATGGATATATGCCCAGGAATAATTCATTGTTATCAATAGAAGCTGTAATCTGACTTGCATCATCCATCTACCTTCCCTTAGAATCCATTATATTATTTACATTATTTCTGTAATGCATTACTTGATTTTTATTGGGGTTGACCCTGCCACCACTCAAAAAATGGAGAAGCTTACATTGATCTCAACAGGGCAGAATCAAAGCTGCCTTCATCACAATGCACTCAAAGAGCATTTCAATAATTAAGTAGAGAGGGAGCATTGTCTCTTTTGTGGTACATAAATGAGGTGCTCATGTTTAAGGAGGCATTATGGTCATGAGGAATCTAGAATCTACATATCTGGATACTGTTCTTGAAATTTCCATATGTAATTGTTAAGTTGGTTTGCAAGGCACTCGTGAAGCCTTTGTGTGCCTTTGCAGAATACTGGATGCAGCCTGTTTCCTGAACCTGAGGCTTTGTAACACTTGTTTCTCTGTGGTTTCTTTTCTAGTGATACATACGGTGTATCATATGCGAGGATAATTCTGGGTTCCAAAATGCTATGAAATTTTTGGATGGCTGAAGCCACAGATCTTATGAAGCAGTAGATTATCTTGCTATTGGCAGCAGAATGCAGGAGTTTTGAGTAGGCAACATGATTTATTCAGCTAACATTAAGCAAGTGTGGTGACATCTGTAGCTATGTTCACTCATTTATATCTGTATTAAATTTAGCCAGAAGATTGACACTCATAGTCTTCAAGATTGTCCTATTCTGTAATCTTCTATTAAGCAAAATGTCACAGTTTCCAAGGAACACTGATAATCTAATGTGGTTTCCTGTGTAAAATAGGTCGTTGTGTTTAGCTGAAGTAATTTTCTCAAATACAGTAGCCTCTGTAGTGTTTTTACTGTTCCACCTATTTTTTTTTAAAAAAAAAAGCAATATAGAATCTACCACATTTCACAGGCAATATTTCTAGTGGTTAAATGGCTTCCCTGTTATAAGTAGGTATCTTCACACCTTAAGAAACTGAAAGTAGATTGATTTTCCTTTGTGTTTGGGCCCTCTTCCCCTCCATGTAGATACTTTTGAACTGTGACAGGTGCCCATCTCATTGTTAAATCAAATGTTCTGAATCCTTTGTATTTTTGTGTGTAGCATATTTTAGTCTTTTGGTCACTCTTGCTGATCTTCTCTTTACCTTCTCTAACTTTTTTCATCATTGTCCCTATTTTTTTTTCAGTTTTATATTCCTATTCTGTGCAGATTGCATTACCAAATGTTAATGTTTAGCTGATAATCCACCAGGAGCCTTCAAGATTTTTTTCTGAGGTACTTACTTAGACTATTCAGGTTTCTTTTACATTAGAAGGCTCCAACTTCTATCTAGAATACATCTGTGTTTTCTAAAGAGTGAAATGATAAACACTAATTAAAAAAAAGTAGAATATTTGGGTGCATGATGCAATATTTTAACTACTGGCTTTTAAGTATGCACATTCAAAATTCAGCTGTTACATCTCAGTGGTTTTTCCTGCATCTCCTAGATCGATTAATACACGAATCTCCATCTAATTAGTACTGATTCATAGCCTGATGTAATTGCCGCTAACTCCCACTGACCTTAATAGGAGGTACAACAAGACTTTACTGTGGAAAATCTAATGGATTGACACTTCAAAAAAAATCTCAAACTGAAACAAACAAAAAATACCGTCAGCCTTCAGCTAGCTATGGTCAGACTATGTTGAATGGCACATTTATTTATTATGTTTCTGTAGCACTTTGAGATCTTTCAGGACAATCAGAGTAACTAAATATAAATTAATACTATGAATATGAAAATACGTGATTATGTGTGTTACTTGCTTCCTGAATTCAAATCATGTGTGGCTAGTTAAGTGGCATTTAAAGTAGCCGAGAAATACAGTAAAGGAAACATTAATTCAGATAACTTGATGTATACATTCACAATCACAGTAAAAGTGAGAAGATGGAGTTATTCTGAAAAAAGTGTTAAGAGCCATGAAGCACCTTTGCTGTTCATACAGAAAATGCTCAGAAAGAGCAAGCGAGTTTTCTATGAAAGTAGATGTGGACTCCATTAGCAGGTTCAGATGGACTTAATGAGGTAATTTTTTTAATGGACATCAGTATAGATTAGTGTAACATAATTTATATAGGACAAACTGAAATGGAAGCAGTAAATGTGTTGGCATGATATTTAAAAACACTTACAGTGACAGGAAACTACTGAATAATTTTCTGGTGAAGAAATACAAGCAAAGCAGACTAACATTAGGCATATTTCAAGTGGCGCTGAAAAAATCCTGTTTCTTCTGAAGATAGTCCATATCAAAGGATGCTCACGGAAGATTTTTAACTACCTACATCTCTGTTGAGTAGCACTTTCATCAAATTAGCAAGGAAATTAATAAATTACAGAGAAGCCAGATTCACTAAATGGAAAGTAGATGATCCTGAAAGAGACATCATGAGTCCATTTCTTGCTGACATGAAAGGAAGTGAGTGAAAATGGGGAAAATTGGAGAACTATACCATTAGTGATGAAAAAGTGGGCTCATGTTAGTAAGGAATGCAATTTACTGATCAATTTAAAGCTGTAAGATGAACAGAAAATAATTACAGTGAGTAAAGAACAGTGAAAAAGTAGTGCTTAAATCCAGAAGGAACATCAGTGTACTTCGCTAGAATGATGAAGAGCACAGTGTTTTTCTGCAGGTTTTAAAAAGGAGGGTTTGGGTTAGAAATAGATGAACCTTTGGAATACCTCAGTCATTCTGAAGGGACATTATATGAAAGGTCAATATTTAAAGCAGCTTAATGGGGAAATTCAAACTCAAAGTTAGATCACGGGTCAAGAATCATAAGTCTCTTCAACTGACTGTGGGTATAAGTGCTTGAAACATGAAACCAAACAACACAGTCGTGAATGGGGGAGGCACACAAATGTGTAGTCTTCACAGCAGTTTTTACAGGGATGATTACCAAATGCTTCAGAAGTTTATATAAAGAAATATTTAACCTGAATGAGGTGGATAAAAGTGTACAGAAAACAGATGAGAAATAAAATTAAGCAAAACCTGGGAACTAACTAACCTGATAACCTTCTGCAACAAAACAGTGGATATTGTTTACCTGGACTTGACTTTACACTGTTTCCCACAGCCTTCTAGACGAACTGGCAAAACAGATTGGATGGGTGGTCTGTGAGTTAGGTGGGAAATTGACTAACAGGTCGCACTCAGAGGGGGGTAAACAATGGTTTTTACTCAGGTTGACAGCCTGTTGCAAGTGGGGTCAGTCCCCTAGGGATCAGTACTGGGCCCCACACTGTTCAACATCTTCCTAAATGATCTAGATGATGGGATTGAAAACACCCTCACTGAGTTTGCTGATGACACTGAACTCTGGGTGGTGATGTGGACATGTCAGAAGGGAGAGCCATCTTACAGAGAGACCTGGACAGGCTGGAAGAATGAGCTAGTGAGAATAATAGGAAGTTTATAATAAAGTTAAGCGTAAAGTCCTATAGCTGGGATGACAACCAAAGAGACCAGTAAAGGCTAGTCTCTGGGTGGCTGGGGAGCAGCCTTGCTGAAAGGGACATGGGGATCCTGATGGACACCAATCTGAACATGAGTCAGTAGTGTGCCATTGCAGCAGTAAAGGCAAATCAGATCCTGGGCTGCATCCACAAGGGTGTTACTAGTAGAGATGGTGATCATCCTGCTTTACTCAGCACTTGTCAGGCTGCACCTGTAGTACTGTGCCCAGTTCTGGTCTGCAAAATTCAAAAAAGGTGTGGAAGGACTAGAGACAGTCCAAAGGAGGGCCACAAAGATGATCAAAAGGGCTGGGGGATTTGCCCTATGAGGAAAGACTGAAGGAGTACAGAGTCTTTTCTCCTTGGAAAAGAGAAGGCTCTGGGGGACCTTATCACAGTATTCCAGTACTTAAAGGGTGGCTACAAAGAGGACAAAGACTCTTTCTTCACAAGGAACAACATGTCAGTGAGAACAGAGTATGTAGTGTAGCACACTCCCAAAGGATTGGTAAAAACCCTGTCTCAGTCTTCACTGAGATGCTTCAGAGCAGATTGTGTAAAGAAGCAAAAGCTATTCTGCAGGGAAACATGCTGTCCTTGGAGAGCTGTGCTAGAGGACTTAATAGATTTGCTACAAGTCATTTCTGTGAATCATTTAGAGATGTGTTACGGATTTTTGCTCATTGAAAGAAGTTCTATAACATTTCCCACATATCCGACTCAGTGGGTCATAGTGAGTTTGTGTTCATCACAAACTTAGTAAATCAATATCCCATAACATATTTTATATACATTATTCATTACACTTTTATGAAATAGACTGTTTTAAAGAAGAGGAGGAAATAGGGAACTGTGAAAGATGTAGGATGTGTTCTGGCAAGGAGAGTGGTTGGGGAGGGAATTCTGGAAGTTTACAGACTCAGTGATTTCACTGTGACCTGGATTTCATCCTTTATTCCTAGTCTGTTTCTTCCTAAATTCTAAGATTTGTGTTCTGGGTACTAATATTGACTTAAAAATATACAACTTACAATGATGCAAAGAAAATGAACACAGAAGGTTTTAGGAGTATACTTCCTTAAAGGACCTGACCTTCAGAAAAAGCACTTTGTCTCCCAGATGCTGACAGTATTTCTTCAAGGACTTGTGTATACTTTGCATAGGCACAGGCTGGAACCAATCGAAGGAGGCTGGGGAGTTTTTCAATAATTAATTCCTCTCCAGCATATAGGATGTTCTGAATATTTACCCTTTGAAATACCAGCAGAAAGGACACCCATTTCATACTGAATAGCCCTCAGTATTCATAAACTTCTGATGTAGGTCTCCTGCTGTGGATGCTGGAAGTGATGTGTATTGAGTTATCGGTTATATATTACTCCTTTCTACTTTCAAGAAATACCTAAGAGGAAGAAACTGAAAATACTCATGGAGATGTTTTGGTCCCTTGACGTGGACTTGAGTAATACCACTAATCAATCACTGTGTGCCTATTTGTTTCCTTGTGCTTTTTACCCCTCTTCTTTTTACTATGCCCATGCAGAGATGCCAGAGCTTGGAAATGACTGAGAGTTTCCTGAGCCTCTAGATGGGATCTTTAAAATAATTACTGTAAGGAACAGCATGTTCCTTTTCATTCAGGCAATTCTTATGGATAGTGCTTATTTTGTGTTCAAAAGATGGAAAAACAAATTCTAATCTTCCTCCCTTCTCATCCCATGTGCCCAGTGTGCATATGTTTTTCAGATGATACAAGATGCAGGTCAGCCACTGCTGCATTCATAAATATTCATACCTATATATATGGAGGAAAAAAAAAAGTGACAGGTTAGCATAAATTAAATATTCAGCACAACTCAGCAACATCAGGATTAAAATGGAAACATGCAAGATACAGGAAAAACTGTTCCAAGAAAACGTTTGAAAAGAAAATACTTCTCTATTCTTTGTCAATCACAATATTTGGAAAAAAATAAATATTTTGCTCTGCATGAGATAAGGCAAATTAAAAAGGTGGTAAAATGCAGATTGGATTTCAAGAGCCAGCCAATAAACTGACAAAAAAAGCCAGAACATGGCAGGAAGGTGTTGATGAAGGTGTCTTCTTCCTCCAGAATCCTAGAACAGAAATTCTCAGAATGTCGTTGTCCTGGGCATTACAGGCTGCAAACCTTGTTTGAGAGCAATGTCCGTATGTGTTTAGGTGTTTGCTGCCTATATTCTCCATTTCTTTAGTCAAGATTCTTTTTCCCTTACTGGAAATATTAATCTTTTTAAGATCACTTAATACAAAACTGTAGTTAGTATTTGGACTATGTGCATAGCATCTCTTCCACGTTAACTCGTAATACATCATATTAGCGACAGCTATTTGGTGATCTGTTACACTAACAGATAACAACAGAAAGTTCTGTGAGAACATATTACTGTAATGCATCATCAGAGTCCAAAATTGTTTGCTAAAATTGGCCAGTATGAACACCTAGATGTCAATTTCCAGGTCCTAACAACCATGCTTACAATATGTATTCATTTAGAGCTCTCAGTGTCTGTAAAAACTCTGTGAGGTAGCTGATCTGGTCTGTGCTTTTTTGAGTTGAGGCTGTTTGCCTGTAGGGACAACACACACAAACTTTACCGAGCTGATCAGAAAACTTTTTATTACTGTAAAATAGCACTTAATAGTGCTACTTGTAAGCTTTGCATTTAAATTCATACCAAATTTGTCTGTTTGAAGGATGCTCTTGTCCATATATGGACTGTGAAGCAATCAGATTTGCCCACACTTTAACAGCCTGTTTCTATATCAGTAGTTGAAAAATTTTTGGTATAAACATTATGGTAAATTTTTATTAGTTTTATTTGGGTAATCTTTGAAAACCTGTAAACCAGCATATACTGTGTCCCTGAAGAATTTAGGAGTGTATTCAACTGAATCCTTTATCCTGACTGCATTGATTAGTATTATAAAAACAAACAAAAACCTTCCAAGATGGGAGATGGCTCACATAAGTAAAATTACTTGTGTGTTTGTGTGCATGTCACTTAACAATTAGTGGTGTTGTGCTGTCCTACGTTTTTCTAATCCAATCCAGAGCAGCTGAATCTGCTAAAAGCAGCTGAAATCTGCTGATTTCATTTTGTTCAGTAGAAAACAGATAGATTAACTATAATTGTGATTATTGCTACAGCTGATTTGTTCTAGCAGCTATAATTTCTTTCTTTTCTCAGTATTCTAATAGTGAAAGTAAATGGATTTTTTCTGCTTAATGTTTTGGGAGGCATGTAATACTGGTGGCTGCTTACAGGATTGTATTTTAAAGCTGAATGTGCACACACCCCCACATGTAATTGTTTTGTAAAAAAAAAAAGTGAAAAGAATTTGAGAGGTATTTGTTCCTCTCCCCCCCCCCAAAAAAAAAAAAAGAAAATTAAACTGTACTTACATTTCTTTCAGAATGTAGTACGTTCTAATATGAAACTTTAAGGACATAACCTTGAAACAGAATATTTATTTAGGAAATGGCATTCTACAGTTCTCTTTTAATTTAGACAGGTTTTAAGACAAGAATGATAACATCTAGTTGCTTAAAATACAGTGTTTGTGCTATAAAATAATACAGTTGTACAAGAAAAAAACCACAAACAACTGTTCTCTTTCCAAGACTGATTCCAGGCAATTTCATATGCTTAAGAGCTACTGGGGACTGAGATGCTACTTTGCCATCTAGATGTTGCATATTTTCTAAGTTTTGAATGGACGACTTGAAAGGAATAATGAGACAAGAATTACTTCTTTACTTTTCAGATGCTAATGATTAAATATATGCTTTAAAACATTTTAATAAAGAAGAGTTGTAGAAGTATAAAAATTTGCATGTCCTTATTGAGCCAGTGCTGGTATCATCTAATTGTCAGACTAAAAATACTTCTTCACAATTGTTTCAATATGTTTAGGTGAAGGTTAGATTGATATTTTCCCCAGTTTTTCATAAAAAATGTTTAATATAATTTTAACACATTTGGAAATTATCAAAATTGATGTTAAAGAAACCCTAGTTGCTAAGTCAATTATATAGATATCTTAGTGTTTTAGTATGCTTAAATTAGCATATTCTTTCATTTCAAAGTCCATAGTCAGTTTTTCAGGTATTTTCAGTTCTAGATATGTATGCAGTCTAAAAAAACTGCCAGTGTTGATATCAACTGAGACCTCTCTTTATTGGTTGTAAGAATTGTAGCCTGTACAAATTTGTTTTTGGGTTTTTTTTTGTCACGTGTACAGCTCAGGTATGTTCAAAGTTGCAAATAATAAGGTTATGCCTATAAAGAGTGCAAAGAGCTATAAAGGAAATGGAAAATTCAGTGAGGTAACTTATGTGGGTAAAAGCCTAAGTATTTTGGCTCACCTGTGAACATGCAAACAAAATGATTAGCACATCTGGCACCTTAAAGGTTTGTAGAAATACTTCTGTTGTATCTGTTTGGGGGTTCTGTTCTTACCAATTTCAAGAATTGAAGTGCTGATATATTGAAACTGGTAAGAAAACTTCTGAGCAGTGTTATTTCAACTAAAAAACTGTAGCAGAGATGAGCAGGAGCACATTTTTGGTCTCTTTTCCCTGATCACCCACCCCCACACCTGGGGGAAAGAAAAAAAAAAAAGATTTGGTACATTAAGTCATTTTGTAAATTGGTCCCAGTTTAGTGGTGGTAACCTATAATACTGGCAAAAAGATAGTGCTTTGCAATCTCTTATTCAGGTATGCAGTACGTGGCAAACTTAAGCTAAGAAAAGGTTAAGAACAGATACTCCAAGTTTGAATAAATCACATGAATCAGTATGCTATCCTCTCTTTTCTTATAAGCTTAGAGGTAGTTGTTAGGAAGCATAAAAGTCAAGTTCGTCATTCCTGTGAGACAGATTTAGAAATAGCTTGACTTACAGCAAAAATCATACCATGAAACCACTGTATCTATTGAATCAATGATTATTAATATCCAGGGTGGCTAAGAATTTTAGTTTCCAAGCTTGTCTTTTGGAAGTGTATTGCCATACTGAGGTAGGGGACTGTGCTGAGAGGTCAAAGATGGAGGAATGTGAAAAATATCCTTCAGTGGGTAACTGGTTATACCTTTTGCTTTTTCTGAGGTCAGCCACGTTGTTTGTGTCAAAATGAACTTCAGGAGGAAAAGACGACATTTTAAAAATTTCCATGTAGAACCCTTGTTGTCTTAATTTGTACTGATTTGTTTTGAAATATTCTTTCACTGTTTGAAAGAAAGCTTAAAGCTTGAAGCAGAAATTAAACGATTCAGCCTTTGGTCTGACACTAGTCTGTGCAGGTAGATTGTGCCCTTTTGTTTTCTGGTGACATCACGTGGGTACACACAGTAGGATTTAGTCAGAATAGTCTCATGTAGTCATTGTCTTCAAATATGCTTTTTAATCAGAATGAGACTATTCTGAGTTCATTTTCTGCAGACAGGCAAATGTTTTTCTTCTTTGTGGGCTACAGCAATTATGAGGTCCATACCCCATTGAGTTTTACCTTCTTATCTGTTATCTTCTAATGAATAAAAATTTTTATTAGACATCATCAACAGCTTGATACTTAATTCAGAATCAGTCTTTACATAGTAGGCTTTCTCACAGTCTTTAGCCAGAAAATAGTGGCTTCAGTAGGGCTAAGGCCCCCCTACAGAGAGCAGAGTCTTGAAAATAATTTTGACAAACTTTTCCAAAGAAAATGCATGCTACAACTATTTGCATAGTCTTGTATTTTTTTTTGATAGAGTTGTCCTGAGATGAACACAAGCAATAGTAGTTAGTATAGATGTGGCTGCCTAAATTCTTTTTTTAAGTTTCATGTATACCCCCTTTATGATTTTTTTATTTATGCATAATTCAGCACGTCCTATATGTACTCCCAATAAAGTATTTCAGTGAAAATAGAAAATAATTTTTGCCTGACACTTTTGCCTGAGGAAAAGCCTATTTCCCCCCCCCTTTTCTGAAGTAATATTTCAAAACATTTCAAAATATGCTTGATATAAAAGGCAGCTTCAAGTTGAAGTGCTTATTTGAAATTTAAAAAAAAAAACACAACAAAAACATTTAAAGGTGAAAACAAATGTCAGAGCATTGCTGAGACATTCAATTGATGTACGCAATGACATGGGGAAGTGAGAAATGCTTAATTGCACTGCCTACCCTTTACTAAGAATTAGTTCTCTTCATAACTATTTTTCAAATAAACACTGAGAGATGAGTTTATTGTGACAGACACACTTATGTAAGCAAAAATATTTTAGGAAATTTATAATATTTGCAGAACAGTACTTTTAAAAGTTTGCATATGTATTAGATTACAATAACCAGTAATAACTTGTGTAAAGGTACTTGGTAGTTCATTTTATATGGCAAGCTGCTCTTCTTGAATGTTATTAGACAAAGTTTGTTGTAGTATTATATGTTTTTACTGATTATCTGTCAAAATAATTGATTTTGCTTGAGGCTGAGGACCTCTTACTCAGTACAGAACCAGAAGGCGATTTTATTATCTGTCATTCCTTTAGCACTAAGCTGACACCAAAGTCTCAGTCTTGGAGGTCATCTGGCAGAATCGAACTCTTTAGACACCATACTTAAGAATGCATGCTCTGCTTCATTCTCTCACTACAATGAGATGCCACAACTTGAAAACCAAGTAATGCATCCGTGTTCTTTGTCATTATCATGATGGTAATTAATCTGGATTAGTTCAGCAAGTTTATTTTGGAGGACAGCTTTAACCTCAGTAAAATGTATTAACATAAAGATGGCCCATAGGTAGGCTGTGGTTAAAGATGCCTTGAATATAAAAGCGATGCCGTAGAAATATCCCATGAATTAATCAGTCCTTTTCTTGAAAATTTATAAATTTTTTTTAGCCATACATGTTGTGCACTGCACAGATCAGTGTTTGAGGTGGGAAAGCCATACTTTTCCTCTTACTTCTCTGCACAAGTACAGTTTTTTATCTGTCATTTCAGGAAATACAGGTTGTTTAGAAAAGGAATGTGAGCATAAAATGGAGTGCAAAGGAACACACTGCCCAGCAGCCCCGAGGTGTACCTTTCTGTACCATTGAAAAATGGTGAAGGAAAAGCTGCATCTGAAAAACATGTGGCAGCTTGATACCATGTTACACTGGTGCTGGAATTATAGTAATAACTTTGCATGTGAAAGTACTAGAGAAAACTTAGCTTCCAGTTGTCACAGGTATCGGAGAAGGCAAAGGTTGTTTCAAAACACTGATGTGAAGAGTTAACTGAAGTTGCAGTATTGGACAGCAAAAAGGATACATTAAAAGGATTATAAGGATTTGTAAGAAATTGCAGATGAAGGTAGGGAAGAATTTTCCTGGATGTCTTCCAGGAATGTGTCAGTCACTCCACAAGTGAAAGGAAAGTTAGCAGTGTAGTTAGTGGGTGGGAATTTGATTTTTTTTAAACTATTTACCTATGTTGATAGGGCAGAATTTAGCCAACAACTGCATAAACTGTCACTATATTAATATCACAAACTGAAATCAGAGAGCTGCTAACCTGGCTAGGTACTGTGCAAGCTCCTGGAATGGGAGAAGGAAAGTTTCTATAGCTTCTCAACAAGTAGCCAACTTCACTGAACAGATACTCAGCTAACAGAGCTGAAAGGGAAGGATGCTATCTTTGTGGAGGCTGGTCATAAATTCATACAATAGCCATGGCATTTCACCCTAGGATTAGAGGGCTATTTTCCCCTCAGTGGAACAGAAGGTTCTTTCAAGCAAGGAATCAGGAAACAGAGCAGATGAGTCCAAAACAAAAAGCAGCCAGAAACACCCACAGCCATGAGCTAGCTATTCAGCTAGATCAAGAGTAACCTACACAAGTGAGAGAGAAGGAGAAGAAAAAGCCAGTTGGGTATTTATTATTCTGGAGAAGTAATAAGATTAAGAGCCATAAGTTGGCAGCTAGTAATATACTGATGGGAGAGGCTGAAGGAAGGAAAGCTAGTGAGGGGTGGAATAAACACCCTTCTTTTCACTAAAGGATATGCAGAATTGATGTTCTGCATTTAATTGGAGCCTACAGTTGTTTTTATATATGTTTTCAAATGTGTTTAATATGGAAAAAAATATTTGTTCAAATATTTGCAGATATTCAAAGTTTACATATATTGTTAAATGATTTTTTTAGCAAGTTTTTGTTAGTTTGTCTTCAGATCACTGACCTCCCAAACTTGGATTCTGTGTTGGGTACATTTTAGCTTTCTTTTTAATTTGAGGTTTATTCTTTTGCTCTTTCTGTGAACACTTCCATTTTTTTTCACATACAACTCCTACCCTAATTAAGGGTAGCTCAATTTTTAAGTACATCTGCCACATTGCTTTCAGCTGCACTTGAGTTGAGGTGTTACTTAGAACATTCATTTTTACATTTACATTATTTTTACCTTTTCCCATAATTTGTTTCTGTATTTTCTGACCCTGAATGTAAAGCTTTAAGTGGTAAAGATTGGAAAAAATCTAGCATATAATGAATGTTATGCTAAAGAAATAAGGCTTGAACCCTACAATGGTAATTACTGTTGTCTGCTTTAGAATGCTTCTTTCTTGCAGTCCTAGAGAATTCTTGTGCTTGATCTTGAGCAGAAATGGTTAAAGGGGAAACAGGAAAAATGGCATGTTTCTGACTTTTCTGCAGAATTAGTCTTTGGTAACTCTTGCTGCACTGTGAAAGAAAGGGGAAGAAAAAGCTGAAATCCAGCACAATTGAGTCTCCTGTAGCTCTTTCTTTTCCCAAACAGTTGTTGGGAGACATCGTTTGTTTTCTTCCTTGGGCTTTATATAATGTATTAATGCAAAGCTGCATTTCCCTCAAATAATGCATTTTGCTTTCCTTTTGGTGATTGTTGTTTCTCTTGGTTTTGTTTCATGACGTATGTTTTGGTAAAGGCTTTATTCCTGCTTGGGAGCTGACTGAGGTTCTGTGGAACCAAGTTGTTCCTAAATTCTGCAATTTAGATGTTGCCAAGAAATTTCTATGAGTCTTTGCTATGGGAAGTTAAAAAAAAAAAAAAAAAAAGAAGGGAAAGAAAACTTGAACCCGTTTCTTAAAAACGGAAAGCATAGCAACCACAGTCAGAAACATTTAGCAGTCTGGCAGCTGACAGCAGGACATACAAAGAATAACAAAATACTCTATTGAAGACAGGGAAAAAAGATCTTCAAAGACTTATGTCCACAGCAGGGTGAAAAACATAACAATCCCATTATCAAGGTTGTTAGAAAAAAATCTTAATTTTTTTCTCACTTCTGCTAATATAACATGTTAAAAGATATGCCAGTAACTTAGAACATAAAAAGGCATTCTCTGGCATCCTTCTTTCATGTCTCTATTCAGGCAGTCAAAATGGGAGAGAAAAGAAACAAACAGTTCTGAGATCAACATTCAAAACTCCAGCAGAAGAGACCAGTTTGCCTAGAAGGTCAGCTGTCACAACTGTATTAATTCTGCAAATAGATGACTCTCCCAGTACTGCACAGTGACTCTAAAGAAAAGCAAGTAGAATTTTTTCAAAACAGTGCCCTGTAGCATTCACAATATACCTATTACTTTTACACTGATTCTGTTAGTGAAAGTACTAGAGAAAACTTAGCTTCCAGTTGTCACAGGTATCAGAGAAGGATTAGCTTCTACAAGTCTATATAACCATTACCAACCTTTTTATTGCCTTAGAGTAATTAAGGTATCTTCCCTGTACCAAATTGTGAGCTATTTGTTGGTCCATTTGTTTGGGGGTAAGGCACTGATGGTTTTACAGTGGACCTACAGATGTGCTATTGATTTCATAGTGGAACTCCATATAATTATGCTATTTTTTTTACCCTTTTTTTGGTATCCATTTGCAGGGATATGATAATAAGCAATTTAAATAGAACATATATTTGTGTGTATTAAGTACGTCAGTTTTCTGTGAACCAAAGTTTTAAAAATGTCTGATGTGCAATATATCCTGTAATATTGAGAAAGATGAGTGCAGAAAATTGCTCATGTTGCTTAGTTACAGAAACAATAAACATCACAAATTTATTGTCTCCAGTTAGCCATCCAGTGTGGCATTAAAGCATTAGCTGAGTGCATTTTCATGGCATAGTGTGTTACACTTCTATGTTTGCCTTGAGACATGTATTGTTCAAGTCCAGCTTTTGTTGAGTGTAGCTTTTGACCAGATTGGGTACATTTTATTTTTCTATTTGCATGGCCAGTGTGCTCTGTACTCTGTAGTTACATGCAGAAAGTCAGAATATCATACTCTTTTTGTCATAGTGGCTGCCACCTTCCTTAAAAAGAAAATGGGAGGGGCATGACATCCTGTAGGAAATGGGTGTGTAAATATGACTTACTTTGGACAAAGCTCCACTAGACCCGATACTGGTAGTGCAAACTTCAGTCTTCCTGCAAGTTTCTGCCCTGTGAGGAAATGGTGTATCCCATTTTACAGAGAAGCAAGGAGAAGTTAAGTTCTCTGTGAGGCATTCAGATGCAGGTTAAACCCAAGCTCCTGGATTACTGGCTTTTAATAGCAAGAATTATTCTAATGATTCTTTTCTTTCTACCTCGTAGGACAAAGTTGTCTGTGGAGAGTTTGATTTTAAAAGATACTTGTTATATCTAAAGCTATAAACAGTGGAACAAAGTGTGTAATCATGCTATACGGACAATACGTTAGCCTCGAAAAAGTCCATTTCATATTTTTCAAAAGCCACTGCCCTGAGCAGGGGCAGGCCTAATAAAGCCATTTTACATGTTTCCAATCATTAAATATTCTTTTTTCTATCAGATAACTTAAGCAGTGTTCAGTGCTCCTTTGGACTTGGACAATCAATAGCCTTCATGTGGGTTTCTTTCCTCTTCTGTCACCATGGAAGAGCCAAGTCCAATTTTAGTAGAGTGTGTGGAGAGTTGCATGTGCTTTGTTTCCACTCCACGGTTTTGGATGCTCAGACTGGACAGGAAGAAGAGGCAGGAGAATGTGAAACTCCCAGATATATATTCCATGGAATTTGTGGCACTGTAGTTGATTAGACATGCTCTTTTTTTTTTTTTTCCTAGCTCTATTAAGTCAAGCATTTTTTGAGCTGAAACTTGCAGAGCAGTTTCCCAGACCATATTAACTGATGTAAAATAATGCAGCAAAATGTATGTGCTGTTGTTTTCTCCAGGTGTTTATGTATTTATACCATGGAACTCTGTCCTGTTGTCCTGAGGCTTACCTCTCACTCAGCAGGACTCTGTAGACACTCGGTTTTTGTTTTGGTGCTCAAAGTGAACCCCTTTCTAAATGCCCCATGCTACCACCACCACATAAACACACATATCCACACCAGGAAAATTAAAAACATTTCATTTAAGGATGAATAAATTATTTCCCTGGAGCTTTTATTATACCTGCTAATCTGTTCTCTGTGTTCAGAAAAGAAAGCCGGTTTACAAAGTTGAGTAATCCTAGAGGCTCAAATAGCTGCTGTTATTCATATTGTGTGCCTTCACATTGTGTTCAGAAATATAACCCACTGCAAACGTATGAACTGGTGCTCCTTAAGTTTTGCGTAAATTATCTGTAGTTTATTGTGTTCCTTGATATATTCGTTTTGGAGCTTGGAAATGAATTGAGACATATTAGCAAAATGACAAGTCTCCTGTGAGCAGCCTGACATTCATGGATTAGTTCAAAACCATTCAGCAAATACTAAAAAAAAAAAAAGATACATGATAACTCTCAATGGTCAGTTTTGCATTTGAGTTTCTGGGGAATGTGGTGCTGAACGCACCAGGTAGTTCTCAATGAGCACAGAAATTCTAGTGGCTGTTGTAGTAGGCTGATAAAATTGCCTCAGGCTTCACGTACTGTAAGTCCCATTGCTACAGTTTCTGACATCAATAAGTTATCCCCTGCTGACTTCCCTGTGCAGCATAAAATTGTGGGTTGGCAGCACCTACCTGAGCCATTTTGAATGATACTAGTCTCCATTTTGGTGAATTAACTGCCATTGTTTGCACTAGGTGATCCAGATTTCATGAAAATATGAAAATACTGCTTTATGGTAACATAAAAATTTACGTAATTCATTTTTTAACAGGTTTAGAGACTGGATTCAATGATTCATTCAAATTGCATTTAGAAAAGTATTTTTTCCTCACTGCCCTATTAAGTAAATAGACAAGCTGTTCAGAGCAAGATTGTAATGCAGGTGCTCTGAACTCCTAGTTTCTCTTTGATTCTCAAGGAAACCTAGATGCTGCAAATTAGATGATGTGATTAGCTCCTTAAGGATCATATTTAGTTTCAATAATATAAAGTATGTTGAAAGAAATACTTCATAGTAATTTAAAGGCTTTTAATCACAGTGATTGAAAGGCTATTGCTAGCAGAGTTGGTCAGTATTCTGAAATATTTAAGAGTAATGTCATTTCTTTGCTCATATTATTTGATGTACAAAATACAAAAAGAAATCTTTAATGTGGAAGGGGCTGCACTTTGAATTGAAAATTGTGTTGAAATCTGGATTCTTTCACGTCTTTCATGGTTTTAAATTTCGTGGGATAGGATCAGTATAAAGAACTGGTAGGGTTTTGTTGATATTAATGTTTCTGTTATATTTACTTTTTAATTTAATATTTGAAGTGTTGTATATTTAGGATACATCTCTAATACCAACAATAAATTCCTTGTCTTCTCCTTCACCTTTTCTCAAAGTCTTCATACATTTATACATTGCTGATTTATTAATATATTTTCATTGGCTGCTCTGCTACATTTTTTGTTATTGAAGGCACATGTCATGGTGACTGGCAAGATCTGTACTGAATTCTTAATCCATTTCTAGAGTTCATTGCACTAGGGCCCTGGCTTGCAATAAACTATATTTATGATATATCTTCGGGAAGCATGAATTCATTTTGCTTGTGCTCCATGACCACAGACCATGTTAAAGAGAGCACTGAGCTTAAGTTAATATTTGCTGTCTCTTAGCTGGACTTATTTGTTAAGACTCAGCACTGTGATATTGTAAGTTACCCGGCATGTGGTTGGCCTAGATGGTAGCAAAGGGAGCTCATATCTTGATTGTAAAATGATATGTCTGCCCTTTCTCTCCTGGAAAATAAATTTATTCCTTGCTTTGGATAGCTTGGTTGCAAGTTACGCAGGGAATTGCTAACTGCTTCTTTTTTCTTGGGAGTTTAGGTGACCTTTTGCAGTTTCCAAGAATGAAGTAATTATATATTTTAAAGACTGAGGTCTTGAACCTTACTTAATATTAAGAGGAAAGAATACAGTGAATAGAAGACAAATTCAGGGTGCTCTTAATAGCGTGATACAATTCCCTGAGGGATGGCAGTTTCACGTGCAGGAAAATTATATTGTTGTTGCTCAGGTATGAGAGTGAGTGTGAGAGCAAGCAACTTATTACCAGGGCCAGCCCAACAGATGTGCTAGGAAAGCACATAGCGGTGAAAGGATTCTGACTGGTCGGTTGTGTAGGAGTAAAGGTGAATGTGACTCAAATATTTCTCCATTGCAAATTACCTTCACTTGACTAATTGTGGATCCATGGCTCTGTTGGAGCGAGAATGCATTGAGTTAACATTAAAGAACAGTATCTTGAGTGTCTTAGATGGAAATAGCAGTGTATAATACAAGCCCTGTTAAAAGCATGTTTGTCCTTATGTACCCAGAAGGAAAAAAAAAATTAAAAGACAGAATCGTTGGAAAATAATAAATGAGTAAATTATTTGTATGCTAGAGGCTATAGATTCTGAAACATATACCTCCATGAGTTATAAAGCAGATATGAGTCTCAGAATTATTCCTTACTGTTCACTTCTTTTCCCAAAATTTAATGACTACTTCTTTTTGTGAACATACTGCTTTTCTCCTTTTTGCTGTGTTTCACTGATGGCTGAGTACATCTGTCATGGACAGGGAGGTGGGGAGAGGGGTAAGAATCTCAGCGTAACACCAGGAAACGGGCTTCCAAATGCCAGCTGTGTTCAGTTAATAGTTTACAGTTCTTTTCAATTATGATTTTCAATTATGGTTCATATATTCCTGTTTTAATACTAATTATTCATGATAATTCAGTTCCAAATTTTCAGTTTCTTAAAAGAATATAAACATCCTAAAACTTAAACACTCTAAAACATAGTTGTAGACTTTATTCTGTTTCCACACAATGAATGTAATAAGATGCAATCATTCACATCTCGGTAACTACAGAATTTTAATTGTGGAATATGGAAGTAAGAAATTGTCATATGCAGTATTTAGGGATTCCAATAATGTTTTAATATAGGTGGCATAAAATTCCCAATATTTGTCACTCTTACTAAAGTGCTATAGAATTTTTTCCCTCATATGTTATATATTAAGCTAAAAAGCTGGTGACGAGTTATTGAGAAAACTATTGCCAATATTCCTCTTTGCACTTCGTCCATCAGGTCCTTGAACCATATTTATTAAAAATTATTTTTTCTGAGTTGGCAAACAACCTCAAAGCCTGTAGAGGTGTTTTAGGCATCAAGGAAAGCTTAGCTCTTCTTTTATCTGCTCAGTTTTTCGAACATAGTTATTAACTACTAATTTAATTATTCTGTCAAGCAGCTTTCATTAATATCAGACAATTTGAATTTTTCCATAAACAAGAAATTATCTTTGTACATTTATTTGTATTGTCCTGATACCTACCTTTGTTCAGTAGGCAATTAAGGAATATTTACTCCTCATGTTCTTTGTTGCCTTAATTACTTTTTTTGTCAACAGCATGATTTAATTCTAATGAGAGCCCATTTGTTCCTTTTTTTTACCATACCCTCTAGCCTCCGTTTTAATGCTTTTCAGTCTATTCTAGAAAGTTTGCCCCCTGTAACTCCTTAAATGAGGTGGAAGCTATCCAAAATCCCTCTCGTCGTAGAAGGTGGCCAATGTTTCATGAGACCAGATATCTCTAAGTAATATTGCCTGCCAGGCTACTAGCTTCTTGCTGCATTATTCTGCCTTCTGGCTTTCCTCACTCTAAAGACAGAAAGTCACCCCAATGGGAGATCACTTGCATGTGCTTATTCTCCAGTGCTCTTCTAAATTCCTTTGCGTAATCTGCGATCTCGGAGGTGTTACAGAAGTATTTGATAAATGCAAATATGGATCCTTATTGTCTAAGACTACAATTAGTCCAATTCTAGTCACTTCTGATGTCTTCACTTAAAGAAGGCAACACACGTTATCTGCCTCTCTGTGGCGGAGTGTAATTTCTGCTGTCAGGAATCCACAGTGAGGTTTATTTGTTGTCTTTGGGGACACAGCTCTAGTGGGAACAGCAGTATTTGTACTGAACCCTGAAACAAAATGGAGAAATAGGCTTATTTATTAGCTTTCAGGACACATTTTTAATGTAGTAGAATAATTCTGCCATGGCTTATGATGAAATTTGCTGTGTGGATAATGATATAATTTGAAAGAGCACAATTCTTACAGTAAAAGATTGTCGATCTATCAGTCAGCTCTTTAGTGTTCTGTTATCTTAAGCACCATTTTTCAATAGCAACTCTCACTTACGGGGTATGCCGTCTTAGATTGTGTGTATACTAGTGTTTTGATTTCTAACAGTAGCACAGTTCTGCACTGCATCCCTTGTCTCTTCCACTTACTGTGTGTCAGTTCAGTTTGCAGAGTGGGTTTCATTTGTGTTCAAACTATGCTTCACAGGAAATTAATCCAGAAGCTCTACCCTAAGTATTCATTAAGCACTTTCTAACCTCTAATAGGGACGTAAGGTCCAAACCAGTGATTGATCCCCTGACCAACTTCAGACTACATTGTATAGTTGGAACACTGGATCAGGGACCAGACATGGCCTGAATAGTATAGAATCTGTAGATGAAGAAGCCTCAGCACAAAGTGCTTTGATCTGCTGAGCTGTTGCTTTTACTCCCAATTGCTTTCTAATGTAGGCTTAACCTTAGAAACAGAGAAGGTGGTTTTAGCTTCTGTCACCGTGCATTCATATTCAGCCCTTCAGTGGTATTTTAGCTTGAGTGTATCATTTATTGAATAATTAAAAATATTGACAAAATACTTGTGCACACCTTTGCTATTGAGGATCTTCATTTAAGCAGTCCTTGTATCCTGGACGACATAGAAATAGCAATTTCAGAATATGCTAATGAAGACTAGAACCCTGGGGAATGGTTATATCATGACAGTCTTATCTGGGCAGAGTAAATCTGTGGTTTGAAGCAAGAATGTTTGCTATGGAGGTCAATTGGAGTTAAAACTAATATTGTCTTTAATTTTTATCAGAAAACTCTTCAGTCGGGGAAAATATGTGGTTTTATTTTTTGTCCAATTGAACTGGCTCAAAGATTGTCCTGGTTTTGTCTGTTTTGATCTGTATGATACTAGTTTTCCTATTTTATAGCTTCAGGAATACCATAGATGCTACTGTTCCTCAGCCCCAAGGACAAACTGAAAAGGTGTTAAATTATGAAGGAACTGACCTTAGTACATTTTCTGTACATGAACAGAAGAGTTAAGACAGTGATAAAGGGTTTAGAGGAAGAAGAAATCTAATACTTCTCTAACGTAGCAGAATGGCTGTGCAAAGAGGGCTTTTAAGCAATCAAGGCCATGCAAGCTAATTTGCGAATAATAGTATAAATTATGTGCAGATTCTTTCAGATTGTTTGAATTAACTCTAGGGATATTTTTAGAGCAACTTTGTTTGCTTTAATGAAAACTATTATTAAATCATTAGTCAATGAAAATAGTTATTTAATTTTCTGTGTATGTAAATTATCATATTCATATGCCATCATTATTATCCTTTAAATAATACACCTATTCAGGATTATATCTGTTTGGTTAAAGTGGTCAAGTTCCTCTTAGTAACTTCTCTACTTTGCTTGCAGGTCGTATATAAAAATAACGATGTCAGGTTGGAGTTATCTCGACTTGCCAAGCAAGGAGATCCTAAAATGAAGATTCATGGGGTTGTAGCATTTAAATGTGAGAATGTAGCAACCTTAGATCCAATCACATTTGAAACACCGGAGTCTTTCATCTCTTTGCCAAAGTGGAGTGCCAAGAAAACAGGCTCGATATCATTTGACTTTCGTACAACTGAGCCAAATGGCCTGATTCTTTTCAGTCATGGAAAACCAAGGCACCAAAAAGATGCCAAACACCCACAGATGGTGAAAGTTGACTTTTTTGCCATTGAGATGCTTGATGGCCACCTTTACCTGCTGTTAGACATGGGATCAGGTACTATAAAAATAAAAGCCTTGCAGAAGAAGGTGAATGATGGTGAATGGTACCATGTGGATTTTCAACGGGATGGACGGTCAGGTAAGCTTCTTTTTTTAATATTCAGTATGGTTTTTCATGTTGTATCTGAGAAAATGCTAGGTATATGTTATGTTGCCACCATTAGAATTGTGCATCATCTGAAAAATAAGGAAAATATAAGAAGTCATTACTGTCAGGTACCAGAATACAATGATTTGCAGAGTGAAATATCTTATGTTAACATTTATTGGGTAATCAGGTACTTAATCTTGCAAGGTAAGTGTGCTGTGTGTTTCAAAAGCAGAGAGTAATCTCTCTCTGTGCTTGCTTACACCAAATAGCTGAAGTGGCAAGTTTCAAGAATAAAAACAAAGCAAAAAAGAATTACTTAAAGTAATCTCCAACATAAGGAATAGTTGGCCCACAGAAACAGCACAGACCTTCCAATCACGTCAGCAGATCTCAACATAATTAAATGATATGCTAATGAATGGCTAACACCGCTTATCAGCAGAAATGGAAATAAGTGACTTGCTGTATTCTGTCAGTATGATTTGTATTCTGTAGTAGCTTATTGGATAAGTGATCTCACTGAAAAGGGTAAAAATAAAGAATTCATAAACTCTTCCTAATGCTACTAAAATCTGTTATAGCATAAAATGCATTTAACTAGTGAAACTGTCCTTTTGTCTGAGCTGCATCTGATCTTGAGTATATATGTTGACTTCAGCAAATAATCAATATCTATTAATTGAAGGACAAATCTATTCTATGGTATCTTTTCTGTAGTTCATGCCAAGATGTGGGGGCAGGTGGGAATGTACTGAGTCTGTAATTCAGTCCATCAAAGAATTTTCCGATTAATATCAGTATCCAGTCTGAAGTTTATGTACACTCTGAAGTTGAGTGTTGAAAAATGTTAACTCCTCTTCTTTTAGATTTTGTGGGGTTTTCCACACTTTCTTCCTTCTAGTGACTCCTTTTCCATGACCTGCATTTATAACTTCTTTCTGAAACTTCACCCCAAAAAAGTTATTGCTTTATGACTTATTTTCTTATTACCCACAAATCAGATTTCAGCTCAAGTGAATCTTAGGTGCAGGTTTAAATTGAAGGTTTAAGTCAAATCCATGCTGAAAGTCAGACAAAATTCAATTGATCAATCTACCCTAGGATGATGAAAAATAGTGATTTAATTCCTGGGCTGTGCGGCTTCAAATTCTAATTGTAGAGACTTTGATTTTCTGATTATAATATGTCAGTTGCTTATTTACATGTCTTGAGGTTAAAAAAAAACCACAACGAAACAAAAAACCCAAACAACAAAACACACAACTTTTCAAAATCCTCAATTGTGATTGAATATCCAGCAGTTATTTATACTACAATCTTCATTTCAGGCTTCCTTCTTAAGTGCTGTTTCAGTGATTTACATGAAGCAGTAAATCTTGTAATAATCATGCCTGTGGGACTCTACTGAAATCAAAGTTTATTCTTACATCCAAAGTCAACACAACAATAAAGAAAAGAAATAAATGCATAGCAATTGTTTACATTTGAAGATACGTCCTGAACTTTCATTGCTTCACAAAAACTCTAGCTCACGGCTACCATTGAAAGAGTTTAGGTCATACTGTACTTAAATCTTTAAAACTGTTGATGGACATCGACAAGAATGTAGACTAATTTTAGGAAGCAATACACACCTGGTGATCAGGACTGTGTATTATTTTTAAGTAGAATTATAAATGGTCAAATATATAGGTAAAAAAAATTAATTCAGCTGATGAATCACCTGTGATCAAGATGGGTGAACTTTATTTACTGTGTCACTCTTGAAAACTGACCATAATACCTATTTGCCCTAAAATATTGAACTATTACAAGGAGTAATTAATAAATATGTAGACATATGGATCAACAGACTGAATTTTTAGCTGAAAACTGAACCAGACATCAAAGATTTTCTGTGATTTTAATACATACAATAATACTTTACAATAGGAGAAGTACCAATAACAGTGACAATGCTGTTATTTTTCTTAATGAGAATATTGGCTGAATGGTAACTTAGACCATCAGATTTAACCAAGTAAAATGACTGCCTAACAATTAAAATAAACAATGAACTGTATGTCCTATTTTCTTCTGATTGGAACAGGAAGTACCGATGTGTTATGTTTAGATTATTTCTTCATGACTTATGCATGTTGGTCTATTATGCTTTTTTCCATGAATAATAAAATCCACTTTACTATTCCAGGAAGTTTTTTCATTTATTTTCTCTACTGAAAATCAAACATACTGGAAATCATATAAATATGATCACTTTTCACTTGCTTTCCTTCGGAATTTTTGTATAAGCCAATACATGTACCTTGTATAAAAAAAAAAAATATTGGTTTTTCTGAGACTTTCTTGTTGCTGCTGACAAAATATTTCCCAACCTATCAAGTATAAAGGAAGAGATTCTCCTGTTAATTAATAAGCAGCTCAAAAAACCTGTGATTTTTTTTTTGTTTTGAAGTGAAGTTTGGTGTCTTGCAACCTTTTACTACTAGCCTTCAAATCCAATGCAGAGTGGTTCGCGCAGATAATAGAAAGCTGTGACATTTCTCAAGGAGTTTTGCTAATTTCCTTGACTTTCGTATTAGCTGGATCAGCAAGTACTCGATTTATTTTACATTCTTTGCTGTCTTCCGGGCTCTCAGTCACAGGGAGCATCCACTCTAAACTACTGACTTTGCCATTGACTGTCTGGGACTGCGGAGGGGGAGATGTAAGGAATGAGAGCACATTTTTGAACTGTACTTATCCAGGCCCTGTTCACTAGTAATTCTGCTGATCCCCTCAGATTTTGGGAGGTAGAAGAAGGGGGAAGAGATGGTGCCCTTTAATCTCCTTTTGCTGACGGAACTTTTGACATATTATTCTTATAGAAGTTTTTCACCCTAGAATCCCATCCTGCTGCCTGTAAAACCTACTCTGAGTGCTTCCTTACCTAAAAAGCAGATCTTCAGAGAGAAGGAACTCCTGAGACCCTGTTTCCCAGAGTTAAGTAAATAAAGATTTCATGACTTCTCCATTGGTCCATCTTTCTTGCTACGTATGCAGCAGAGGAAAGGGAACACACATTCTCCAGCAGTCTGTCGTCTGTGTTGAGTATGCAGCAGAGGACACAACCTGGTACCAACTGTTGTGTCCGGCCACGTGGGCTGAGATCCCTTCCAGTATTCATGGTTATTCTGAATTCCTGCGCAGGACAGTAGCTTCATAGCTGCTTCACGTGTGCCCTGTCTTGGCCACAGGCTGTATGCTGTCATCACAGTCCTCCTCACAGCTATTATATTATGCTTTAACATGTAAGATGTGAAGTGTACTTAGAATACCTTGCTCTTATTTTTCACCATTTCTTAATAAGCAAATGTGTTTCACATGCACAAAAAGCAACTAAATAGTCCACATAGGCATAGAGATTAGAATAGTTGTAGTAGCTGTAGTTACAAGCTTCATATTTAACTGATCAGAATTGAGGCAAGGTTTAGAAATATGGCTTAGTTTCTTATACACAGACTTAGTAAAAAGTAAATTGCTGAGATAATGAATATGATTGGAGAGGCTCATTAACTCATACCTAAGGGAAATGTTTGTTCTGCTCTTAACAGTACTGCCAACTCTGCAGTAAAAGAATTGGGAAAAAATAAACAAACCCAAACTAAAAAAAAAATAAAAACCAGCCGTGAAGCAGTTGTAAAGGTCTTTGCTCATAGTGTTTCTGTAATGCAGTAGAGTTAGGTTTAATAATTGTTTTCTGAGACTTCAGTATTGTTTTAAATTTTGTTGAACTGTTTACTATATTCAAGGATAACCTTGCAAGTGTTTTTTGACTTAACTGTCATTCATCCTTTGGAAATGATCATTACACAGTGAAACTGGAGAAGAAACTTACTCTTCTTGTCAACCTCGCGTTGCATGTGGTAGTGTAAAACAATGTATCAGAGTGTATTCATAGGTAGGTAGCATTTAAGGGCTAAGAAGTCACTGAAATTTTGAACTAAAGTTAGAGTTTCAGCTGAAATACTAGAAATTATCTCTAGAGTATGTAATTAGAGCTTAACTATAATTGGTATCTCACTGTAAGTAGTTCTTTGTTGATATCCATTACATGCATTGTTGTTGCAGTTTCATTTTTCACATGGACACTTCTATATACTCCTTCCCCCATCTCTCCAACCTTTTAAGAACTGCCAGATTTACCTGTTTCTATTTCAATAAATGTTAGCAGTTTACATATATGAGATAATGGGTTTTTCTTGCATTTTAAGGAAAAATCTTCCAATGATCTGTTAGTGTTTTTCATTTATTCAGGAGCTCAAAGAAAAATTGAGATGAGATGTCCTTGAGAAGTCCTCTATTTTACACCTCCAATGAAAGTACTGGTAGTGTACTTGTGTCAGTCTTGACAGATGTTTGTTGAGTTACCTCCAGCAGTGGACACTGTACAACCTCCCAATGTAATCATTCCTAAACTGAATGTTTCTGTATGCAAAAGAAGCCATTTTGTCCGTGATTTCCTTGTTCACAGAAGGCACAAAATAGACCACACTTTTTTCCTGTGTCATAGCTCTATACTTTTTATAACTTGAATTCTATTATGTCAGTCTCCAGTTTTCTTCGTAGACTAAGAAATCCCAACTGCTTCCTATCCTTATGTGTCATATTCTGTAGCTTTTGACCATTTTTATTGCCATCTTCTACAGTCTCCTCAGCTGATCTACACCTTTCTCAGAGTTCAAGGTAAACCTTAACAACGCTCAGTGAAGTGGTGTGATAGGCTTCTCTGTACCTCCCAATATATTTCCCATTTTGCTCATATGTATATTATTGTTGACTTATATTGTTGACTCTTCCTTTGAAGAGCTGCTCGCTAATTATCCGTTAAGTCAATAATTCTTGCCAAAAATAATAATTTCATTAGTTTTTTCTCAAACTGTTCCTCCAATTCATAAACATGTTTCTGAATGATTAAATTTCACTTTGCTCTCAGGTGAAATGCTGTAGAATCAGAGCACCTGTAAGTCATTATAGGACCCTTAAATTCATGTCATTTCTGGAGATAAGTAATACTACCTGTTTTTAGAGTCTGAAGCTAGATCATGATTTCCCAGACCAAATAAATCACGCCACACCTTCTTGTCTTTCAGTCTTCCCCCTTTTCTTCTTTCAGGCTGGACAAACCAAATGCTATCAGCTTTTTACCATTTCTTTTTCTGGTAGAAATACAGACAATATTTCCTGCTTTGAGTATTAAAAAACTTTGCAAGGAATCTTCTTGTTTCCTGGCAGATGTTATTGGCTCAGTGTTGCTCTTTTCGAAGAAATAGTACAACTACTGATCTGGTTATGGGGGCTGTTATGCTAGTTACTATGCAAAGATATAACGGAAAGGATGATTTTTACTACAGAAATGTTACAAACATTCTTTAAACATGCTCATAAAGGTGCACAAAGACTATGCAAGCCTTTGTTTTATCTTTTTAGATCTCTTCTGATAATGAGACTGTTGTGGTAGTAGTAGTATCCAGCCCTTCTAAAATCCATATGTCTCAAGTCTCACATGGGTGTAGGATCTCCTGTCTCAGGACAGCTCTACCCCAAAGAGCTTTTACTAAAGGTCCAAAGTGTTAAGATACTTTAACAACATGGACAGAATGAGTTAACGTATTGAACCAACAAAAGAACAAACAAAATGTGTAGCTCGCACAGGATTCCTCTTTGTTGCTAAAAGAGAAGCCTAATTTTTAGGATGTAACCAAGAGAATGATCTTTTTCTGACCTACCTCTGTTTGCTTAAAACTCACATTTTAGTATTTATGCTATAAAAAGTCTGAATTTATTATTCTCATGCACCACTCCCACCACAGTGAAAGTATTTTTGTTAATCAGTGTTATCTTCTGGAATCTGTGTCATGCTGACAGTGGAAATGGTGAATTGTGTTAGTTTTATGTATATATATATCATAAATACATTGTGATAAATGTGATTCTTCAGTGTCTTGTCACCATGAATACACTTTTAATAGTGTGTCCAGCAGATAAGTGTTGCATAATGGGACTGCTACATTATAATAATCTGGTGACCTATATAATCGCTTGATTTATATTTTACTTGCTTTTGCACCCATATCGAATGGTAAGGAGTCACTTCTGTGAAGAACTACATGAAGATTCTTTTTTCAAGTGATTTTACTTAGTAAATAAAATTAAATTTGGTTGACATAAGTATGTTCTATGACTCCATGTACTAAATCTGGTTTTCTGCCTATTCAAATTGTAAATATTGGATACCTCATTACTTTTAAGTACAACAAAGAGGATCTTTACAGTTGATTACAGTTTCTTTGTTCAGACACTTTGTAGAAGCAGAACTTTATTTTAGGCTTAATTTTGTTTGTTTACTTTTTAAACTTAAGTGGAAAACATACTTTTGATTTCCTGAGGTTCTATATACATCCTCTCCCCCTCTCTTTGTAACATGCACACATTTCGAGGTAAGTGTCAGAGGCATTGATTTTCCCTCTAGGAGCACATCGCTATCTTCTCAGTGATTGCCTGTCTGGCAGCTGATGAGAGTATTTTCCTTCTGCACTTAAAGAAAAAGTCTTATCCCAAGCCCACTGAAAGTGATGAGAGTCTTTTAAATTACTGTGTCTTTGGATCCAAACCAAAGACACAGATTTGCCTCCCAGGTTGCAACCTCTCAATGCAACCTCAGCCTTAATGCTTTGAAACACATATGAGGGTTTTGTTTTTTTTTTTTGTTGCACAAGCAGAATATTTCTGAAAATAACTCTGAAATGCATCCCCCCTACCCCTACAAGAGTGGTAAGGTGACTTTGACTTTTTTTTTGTATTGTGCATAAGTGTTTTTACATTGTTTACTTCATGTCAGTATTTGTAGTATATTGTAATTAAAATAATGAAGTGTACCTATTATTGTATAGCTGTACAAATAGAACACCTATGTTTCATTTATAGATATTTATCAGGAGCTAATGTGGCATGTAGATGAATGAGTAAAACAGCAGTATCAGAATCTTTTAAATGTCTTGAAAACGATGCATTTTTTTTGTCTTTTCTTTTCAGGGACCATATCTGTGAACACATTACGTACACCGTATACTGCACCAGGGGAAAGTGAAATCCTTGACTTGGATGATGACTTGTATCTTGGAGGCTTACCAGAAAATAAAGCAGGCCTCGTCTTCCCAACAGAGGTGTGGACAGCACTTCTCAATTACGGATACGTCGGCTGCATTAGAGATTTATTTATTGATGGTCAAAGCAAAGATATTCGACAGATGGCTGAAATTCAAAGTACAGCTGGAGTAAAACCCTCATGCTCAAGAGAAACTGCAAAACCTTGCCTTAGCAACCCCTGTAAAAACAATGGTGTATGCAGGGATGGGTGGAACAGATATGTTTGTGATTGCTCTGGTACGGGGTACCTTGGCAGATCGTGCGAAAGAGGTAGGTTCCATGAGATGGCTGCATTTCTGCTTTATACAATCCTGCACAATGATTAAAAATGGTAAAATATCATTAACTCTTCTGAGGCAGAAAAAGCGTCTTTGATTTTGGTTAATGTGAGATGGAGCCCTGCTCTAGACTGAAAGTAGTAACCAGAGGAAAGATCTTAAGGGAGTTTCTAAAATGCATGAAGAAGTATTAGTTGACTATGACAGAAAGTCAGTACTGCTAAGTGTCTCTCAGAAAATGTCTTTTTGTGTCTCATCATACATTGCTGAGTTCTGAAAAGCTTTGTGAACGTAATTTCAATTATTTCATTACTAAATGGTCACATTCCAATTCCAAACTGAGGTCTTGTTCTCTGCCTATTTATGTCAATACCGCTGTGTAATTAAATTTACTTCTGAATTTCACAGTATCATTTAAATCCATAGCCATAAGTCAAAGCAAAAGAATCAGTGTAGGAATCTATATTTCTTACTTAAGTTTTTTTTAAAGATTGTAGTACCCATGGAAACAGTTTTGACTTATCTTAAATCACTGAGTGTCCCTCTTGCCTAGAAAAGGTAAGTGTAAAGTTGACAAACTCCATTTGTTTAATTGAAAAGGTGGATAGTGCCAAGTAAGTCAGGTGTTGAAGTTAGTTTATAGGAAGAAAACTAATAAAAGATTTTAACGTAAGTATGAAAACAATAAAAAAGCTTAGTTAATATTTCAGGTGTTTATTTTTATTCTCATTGGAATAGGAAATGTTTCAATGACAGAAGTTGCATTTTTTTGTCTCACAATTGACACAGTACAGTTTCTTTCCAAGCCAAAATCTAAACCTAAAGTTATTGGCTGGGAACGTAAGTTCTTTCCATCTAGATTGATTCATTTTTCTAGTTAGCAAGATGAAACCAAAATGTATTCTTTATAAATAAAAACCTGATGAATGTTTAAGTTGTATGTAAATAGACATGTGCATTTATGTAGAATTAATACCATTGTATTATTAGCATTTGCAAGTAGATTTGCAGTTTTTTCTTTTTTCTGTCTTATTTTTTGAAAATATATGCCTTTGGCTCATGGACAGTTACGATGAGATCTCCAGATTGTTCTGTTACTGGTGGAGTGGAGCTGGCAGAGGGCATAACCGAGCTGTCTGATGCATTACAAAAGCCTTCAGTTAAACATGTCTGGTGTACCACCCTGTGGCAAAATTCTGCTATTACATATGGCAGAAGTAAAAATAGGATTTGCATTTTTTCAACTTGAGAGCTAGGAAACATGTGCGTTAGAGACAAAAACACATGCAGATCTGCAAAGAACTTAAGAGCAAGCTTCATCATAGCAATTCATGATAAATATATTTGACAGATGGTAATGTTTTATATAGAAACTTTTGTCTTTTTTATTTCCCATACTTTATTTTCAACCATCTTCCAATACAGAGCTTGATTTTCCCGGTGCATTCCCCTAGGTGCAGATGATGGTACTATTGTGGTGGTGTTGGCTTCTCTACAATGGTATTTGGTTCTTGTCCAACAGCAATATGTGCAGTAGTTCAGATGGTATGGGATCATTTCCTGCTCTTGGGTTTCCCTCTCTAGAGGAAACTACACTGAAAGGACGTCTCCTTCCAGTAATATTCATATCCCAAATGGTCATGCATTAATAAGATTATAGCTTTTGGGATTCTGAAAGTGACGTGTTGGCATCCTACCACACAAAGTTATTATAACTACTACACATGTTCAGTAACTGATAAACTTTTGTACTTGGTGATATAAGCAACACAATTACTAATTTAAACAAAATAGGAGCATGTTCATTTCAACAAACAATACAGTTTCACAAAGAAAACATTAGAATAAAATATTGGAGATTAAACAACTGGAATATTTAACTTAATGTTAAGTGATTAAGGTATCTTCAGTAAACAAAAGCATGTAGCTACTTTTTAGTACCGTCATTTATTTTTCGCACTATTTCCCCTAAAATAGGAATACTAACGTCCATATGTGGATGTATCATGTGCAATGCAGTATCTGGAATAATTTTGGTCAGTTTATGAGTGCGCAAAAAACATGGACCACTACTCAGTTCTATTTTATTTTCAGTATACTTATTTTTTTTTTTATATCCATGTGCTTTTTATCCTGTTGCAAGTTATTCTTGATTTTATTCTTGATTTTCAGTAAAGTTTAACATCAGTACAATCTGTAGATTGGCTTTAGTAGATTATGGTAGCTACAGCAGATGGATGGACAGATGTCACAGCAATATAATTTGGCTTCCTATCATACTTTGATTGTGGATCATAATATTTGACTGTGTCTAAGCAAAGCCTTTTGCAGGTGTATGCTTTTGACTGGATGGCTAGGAACAATACACAAGAGTAAATTCATCACACAGTGCTAAGAAAAAGTAGGCATGCAAAGAAAGATTTATTGAAGCGACATTTCTGAGGAGAAAATATATTTAAGTTAGCGTGTGTGTGTGTAATGTCCACGTTGTGCATGCAGACACACCTGCATACACACATACACATTAAATAAAGAAATATAGCTTTCATTCCTTGCATTATCTCTGGATGGTTTAAAAATTTAAAAAAAGAAAAATTCAGGTAATAGATGATAGATGGTATGAAGAATCATGTGTTCAAAATATTATAGTAATTCCATCTCTGACTTAAATTAACTAATTGATCCTGTGTGTTAAAGTTCTAGCACCTTTACAGTGTGGCTTAGGACCTCAGTCCTGAAATAATACCAGTGTAGAAACTGGGAGGAATCATTTCAACTTCTGTTCATGTATTATCTAGTAACTAATTGCATATCAAGAATTGTTTCCATCAGATTGGTGGAAAGGTTCCTCGTGATTTGCCAAGGCTGCAGCTTTGGACCCAGATGGACTGAAGTAGCTGCCACAGAAAACACGCAAACAGTGCTTAGCTGAGTGTATGCCTGTGAATAGAACAAAACCTGAAAGTTTGAATTTGAATCAGTAGCCATTGATATACTTGAACACTCACACAATTTATAAGAGTAAAATCATATATATCAGTGAGTGTTTTCAGGGCAGGATGATGTTGCTCTACTTATCCTGGTAAATAAAACAGGGCCAGAGAGCAAGCCTGAATACTTGATTATTGATGATCCAGATCAATACACACACACTTCCTGGCATGGCTCTGGACTGTGTTGTCTGTCACTTTCTGGGCAAAATTTATGTGTGATTTTGGCGATAGCAGACACAGGGGTGATTTTGTGCTTTAAAAATGGCTCTGTGGGCTGCAACACAGTCCATGTATTATTGCAGACACTTTGAAACCGAAAAAGCAGGAAAAATTAAGAATTCTGTCTTTAGGACTTTAGAGACACCACAAGCGGTCCAGAGGAAACAAGATCCTGTTTTGTTTATTAAAATATATGCAGTAAGCATCCATACTTACCAAGCGTCATGTTATCAAAAACCACACAAACTTGACTCCAAAACTAATGAGGAAGAACGCTGAAATTCAAATGCCTAGTCCACACTTGTTTCACTTTAATCTAAATAAGCTGTAAATTGAAGAACAGCATCTATTTGGAAAATTCTGATTCTCCCCATAAACACCCGGCTGAGCATTTCTGAGGGTAGAAACAGGTGTAGGAAAGTTTCCAGAAGAGTAGGTGCCTCAGTCTCTTCATCAACTCAGATAATCCCAGCCAAAGTGAAAATTAAGGTCCTGAATCTCCTCTCATATCAGTACTAGTCTGTGCATCCTTGGTGACAGGCACAGAGCTGATTGAGGTGGTATATATATAGGAGGGAAGAGTATCCAACCCTGGAGATATTAATCAGAAACTAATTGAAGAAAAAAAGGGAGAGGGGAACTGAACCCTTCAGGGTTTTTTTGGTGCATTTGGACATGTCGTTTTTTAGTACAGAAACAGCAAGGTGTTTTAATTGTCAGGTTTATAAAAATATCAAAGAAATAATGTATAAAATAATTTTTCAGTCTCTTAATTATATCTTACTGTTTATTTCTTGTTAATAACTACTGCATTCACTTATTTGCTGCCACAAAAAAATTGTCAGTAAAGTTTTATAAGGTTTTTCTGCTATTTTTTTTTTTTTTTCAATGCTATGCTTCCAATACTGAAGTGGTAGTAAAGTTGTTATTCCCTGCCATGGAGACTCTGATTCTTTTAATGAATTTGCTTACATTCTGAGCTAAACTTATGGTCTAATAGCATTTAATCTAATAATTAAGAGGAAGATGAACAAGAGAAAAAAGACATTCTGCCAACACTTACGTGAGAACAGTTAGCAATGTAGATCTCAAAGAAAGATGAGACACATACCCCTTTGGAATTAGTTGGTCCAAAGCAAAAAAAAATAAAGAGTTCCTTCGAGGTTTGCATAACTGTTGTAACCCCCATTGCCTCTGCTCGTTCAGATCACCATCTTACTGACCGGTAAGACAAATTAACAATCCATTCTGGACAACTGAAGTAACTGCAGGATGGAAACAATTCCATTAAAGAACTGAAGCGATCTCTAGTTCTAAGAAAGTCAAAACAAAACAAGCCCTTCTTATTTCATCTTGGAAACTGTTTTTTCCTACTGTCTGAAAACCAAAGTTCTCTGTTACAATGTACGCCACCAAGCATAATGATAGGGTAATAAGGCATTGCCACAAAGAATTAGAAGTCACCAGTAAGGGAAGAGGTAACTCCTTGTGCTGTCAAAGGTCTCATACATGTACTACTAGATGCCTTCTGTTCAGCCAAGACCAACAGAACATGGAAATTTGCAGAGCTGAGAGCAGTGCTGAGTCAAGTGGAAGAGACGCTGAGTTGAATAGATGATTAATTTGGCAAAACCCAGCTTGCCATCCTTAGAAAGGAACACAATATTGACAAATATAATTCAACTTTCTTAATGTAGCAATCATTTACTAATGGTTTAACAACAAAAGTTTTTCATAACACTTGTACCAGCAGATTCATTTCAAGTGAGTAAACTGAGCATAGCTTTACTTTTTATTTTAGGAATATGTAGTGCCTCTGATCTTCAGTTGCAGCTCTCAAGGCAGTGCTAAATTTTCTTTGATCAAATAATCCCTGCTTCTTGCCAGTTTTGTGGGTTTTTTTTCTGTGATACCTTTGTATTTAGAAAGCCTGTTACTTGGAGCTCCCCTTACTGAAAGGAGCTAGTTGACATGAGGGGGTTTTCTCATTGCCCCAGGGCTTTTAAGTCATTTGATCTTCTGTTCAGTCTCCTTGGTCCGTTCTTGGAACATCTGTTTCCAAAATAACTGGCACAGTATGGTTTAGGAGGATTGAGTATCTAATCACATCAGGTCTGTTCACCATGATGTTAAATACTAACAGGTCATCTCTGATTAAATTAAGACTGTTCCTTCTCTCCTTTTTCTGTATGTTTTTCTAAAAGACTGAATAATTATAGGAAAGCCAGCAAACAGTACTGGCGCTGATTCTGACAACTTTCTTTTACATTATCATAATTTCTTAGCAACAGACCTCTAGTGTTGTTGAATGCTGTTCGTCCTATAACATCTGATTTTGCTCAGTTTATCAAAACCCTGAATAGCATTAGTGTCTTTTTTAATAGACAATATAGAATACCTTTTGTTTTCTCTTATATTAGCATGTAACTTAAACTTTTATGCCAGACTTCTTTGATTACCTAAATCATGTTTACCTTGATAAGGATCTTGGGAGCTCTTCATGCACAGACTGGACAGCTAGATATAGGAATGAATTGTAAGACCCTGCTAGCCCCCCACCCCGCCCCCCCAAAAAACGCCAAAACCAAACAATCAAAACACCAAATCACCTCCCACTGAAAACTCTTTTGACATGAAATCTCTTATCAGGCTGGTAAGAGTTAAGTATTTAATCTGCTTCACGGAAAAATTTTAGGTCTAGAATACGCAGAAAACTTTATTACCTGTTTGGTTAGAAATCATCAAACCTGTAAATGTGTTCTTCTATCCTGTTATGTTTAATGACTTTCACGCCAGTATTAGTAATCCCTTTTTTTTTCCAATATCAAACTGTATTCTTCAAATTTGTATTGGGGAAGTCTGGAATTGTAAATGAACATACCATCTATCATTTTTGCCTCCAATATGCCCATAGAGTTAGTGGAACATTTTGTCCTTCCATGGACTGTGTAGGCTGGAAGTCTTAAAGAGCTTATCTATCTTTAACAGTATACAAGATATGCAATGGAAAAAGTTTTGGCAAACTGTCATAAGTATTGATTTTTTAAAAAAATATTCTAACACTGTTTTAGTTACGATACTGATTAAACATAGTATCAGTCCTTGAAAATATTATTGTATGTAGGACCACAATACACCTTTGCTGTAGATAAGTGTCTCCATTACACTGTGACAAATTGAAGCATGGAGAAGCTTACTCTAGGTGTTCTCTGCTGTCTTCTCTTTCTGCTTGTTGCTCATTTAGCCTGTTCTAAAGAATGTAGGAGACACATGGAAGAATTTAGAAGTCTCTAGTGAATTAGTGGTAGGTAAACAATCAGGTGTGCATAAAATGGGGCACATTTAGATAGTATATTTTGCCATTCAGGTAGTGGTTTTAGTTATGTAGTACAGTTAGTTTTGTGTGTTACTGCAGAGCCTACTGAAATTCCTGGCGGTCTGCTTACTCACTATTGGCTTGGGGTAAAGGATGTTGCTTGTTCAGTGCTGCTTCCACCATAATGTGCCACCATCCATAGGCCTAAGAGCCGTTTCCAAATGCTGTGGTGGTTAACTGGCCGCAATGCTTGATTGCCCTGCAAAACAGGACTTCCTAATAGATTTCAGAAACAGATGTGTCCTTTGCTTTCTAGGAACTGCTGTGCCTCCCTGTGAGCAGTCTTTCTGCTGCCTTTCTCATTACCAGCCTGGAGGCTGGGAAAAGAAGACGTGACTGGTCGCTCTGGGGTCTAACAGACTGTGACCGCTCTGTGCCAGAGCCACTCGCCATGAGGGTTTCTTGTGATATCTGAAAGTGACAGTTATTTGCTTGTGTTAGGGGTTTTAAGATCTTACCCTCAATATGCCAAATCCAGTCTCGATCCTCTTGTTGAGGCTGTTGCAATGTTCATACATTACATGTACATTCATACAATATCATGTTTTTGATTCTATCGTACCGCAGTCGTTGTGGTTGTGAAGCAATCTGCACTCCGTCCAAACCATGCTGGGGATATTTACCCATTTCGGGTGGCTTTTTGCTAATTAGATGATAACTGTAACTGTGGTAGTAGCAATCCTGATAGGTTTATACATCAAGTATCCTAAGGTAATTACCTAGGCGGATGATAGTCGGGACCTTTTAATGGGCTGTAAGGTTTACTGGAATAGCTTTAACTGGCTTTGACCTATTTTGAGTAGTACAGGCCTAGTCTTGCAAGCATTTCTTCACATGTGATTTTACCCATCTGCTTGAAGATGCATATGTGAATGACTGTTTTGTTAAAAGAGCAATTTAGTTTCTTTAAAAAGCACCAAAATATGCCACTTAAGAAAACCCAACCAAACAAAAAAAACCTAATGAAAAAAACAAGCTCAACTTTGCTTATGTTTCCCAGTAATAATTGTAATATGTAATACATAATTTTTCTGTATCATACTGAGTTAATATACATTTACCATCTTTTCTTTGAGCAGCTTTAGTAAATACAATATAATTCTTCAGTAACTGATTTTCTCCTTTATGGTTTCAGAGGCAACAATTTTAAGCTATGATGGAAGTATGTTTATGAAAATACAACTCCCTGTTGTGATGCACACAGAGGCCGAAGATGTTTCTTTACGGTTCAGGTCTCAGCGAGCTTATGGCATTTTAATGGCAACTACTTCTAGGGAATCTGCAGATACCCTTCGTTTAGAGTTGGATGCAGGACGAGTTAAACTAACGGTCAACCTAGGTAACAAACTCTTCCTCCAAGAAATTAACATTTTCTTTACATTTTTCTTTTTGCTTGCAAACATTTATGAAACAGCCTGTTTTAGCATTAAAAGTAAACTGAAATGATATATAAACACATCTGCAACATTTGCATATGTACATAGACACACAAATACATGCCCATTATTATACTTTATTTTGTTTTCTTTTGCATTTTTATATTCTTTATATAGTCTTAACATAATCCATCACAATATTTTTGTACTATTGTGTATTCTAAAAAGAGAAGACTAGTTCATCAGTGGTATTTTTGGGCTAAATTATTATTCTTCATTGTGGAAAATTGGTCTCCCTCCACAACTTCTTCACAGTAGCAATTCCACAATTTAAATGTGCAAGCAGAAACAACGTATATGTGGGTCAGTTCAGTTTTACCTCCACCAATTGATGTACAACATGCAAATGTACCAAAGAATTTCTAGTTTTAATGCTGAAAATGTTGCAATTAGATATTCCCACTGATGGATTTCTTGGTCTCCTTTTTTTAGGTGTCAAATCTATAGTAAATCCATCTCCTCTTTTTCAAACAATTCTGTAGTGGTATTTTTGTAGTATCGAATGATAACACAACCCTTCAATGCCCAAAGACTGCGGCCCTCAGCAAACAGCCATGTGAACACAGGAGGCACAAGCCCTTTTACAGAAAAAAAAAAAAAATAAAAAGGGTTTCTTGGTTTGAAATATGACGGACAAAATATTAGGTTATAGTTTTCTCTAGTTTTAAAAAAAAAAAAAAAGTAGTAAATAAATTAAAGCGCTTCTGCCGTGCTTAGGAATAAATCCAAGTCAGGATGTGAAAGAGAACAGAAGTACACTCGGGAATATGCACATTCAGTGCAGTCATTCCCATTCAGTGGGATGCTATTTAAAAGGGTATTAAGTATTTTATTGTTTTAATAGCAGATAAAATGATTTCCAGAAAGCACGAGGGAGAAAAAAAAAAAGAAAATAATTACCTAGCCCTCCACTTCATAAAAGTGTTGCTCACTGAAATACTGCCTTGGTGTTTAGGTTTCGAAGGGAGCAGAAGCAGCGCAGGGTTTCCTTGTTTACTCTTCTCTGCCGGTCCCCTCTAGCGCCGAGCCGGGGCCGCTGCAGGCTGCGCGGAGCCGCCCGCCCACCGCCGCCGCGCTTTCTGTCGAAGGGGATGTGCAGGTCCTGGTCCTGGGCTGTTTGCAACCACTTTTCTGATGCGGTTGACGACACATGACAAACTCAGCTATATGGAAACAAAATCTAGGTTTGATGGTATAAATGTTCCTCAAAGGTATAAACCAGGAGTAGCTGTACAAACCACGTAGCGTGGCGTAGATTTTTTTTTTCTTTTTCTTTTTTTTTTTTTTTTCTTCAGTAATAGATGTTAAATGCCTAGCAGAGGACCCTGCTACAGATCAGGTCATTCGCTTTACATACAAAACATCACCCTCTGTCAATTTTTACCTACTTCTATAGTTCAAGGAAGTAAATAAATCTATGCCTTAGCAATATTGTTTCTTCCCCTAACACCCCTCCTTTTTTTTTTTCCTTTTTTTTCTTTTTTAAGTCAGGTGAGGAAATAACCTCGAAATAGACAGTATTCTCTAATTATCAGTGTTTATAAATATGTGATTAACTTCTGTATATTAATGTATCTTTAAATGTAGTTACTGTTCATTGCTTAAGCCTATACACGAAGAAAATACAAACCCACAAAACTTATTTATAGGCCTGGGAAATGAGCTTTGTATTTTACTACGTAGTTTTTGAAGATCAGCCTTTGAGGTATACTATACACAAGTTGTCCAAGATGTCTGATTGTGGCCTGGCTTGCTCTATGACCCATTGTGACGGAGCACTTTCTAATTGCATTGAGAGAAATTACCTGTTCTTTCACAGATGGGGAAAAAGTTGCAGCCTGCCTCAGTTAAGCATCTTTGACTTTTAATCCTGATTTTTCACTTAGATTTGTCACCATGTAGCTTTGTTTGAAATTGGCCATTTTTACCCTATTTGTCGTTTCTATTTATAAAGATTTATCGCAGTATATCTGGGTTATAACAGTACGTAAGACTGATGATATGGAGTGGCCATATTTGCATGTGTCTGTCCCCGGAAGGGTGGACTGTGATTTTATTGGATGTCTGCAGCTATTACCTTGAAGGATAAATTTTCATTTTTCATCTATTCTTCCCCATCTAGACTGTATCAGGATTAACTGTAATTCCAGTAAGTGCCTATTCAAACTTTTTAAAATGTTATTCCACCATTATAAAATATGCAAACTAGATGAAAAAGATTGTGGACAGCTTGCAAGCATTTGATAATTTATTTATGAAATGTGATGATTAATTATCATTGTGTAAAAAGTCATCATAAACCCTAGTGTGTATTTTTGGTCCTTCCCATAGGATATAACTTTTAACTAGAATATTAAAAAAGGAAGTATTCTACAGGTTGTAAACATACATAGAGGAAAAGCTACCTGTAGTACTGTATTATTCTAGACAGGCTATTTTATGGCAGTAGCCATAGAATTTTTGAACCAACATTTCTGATAAGCTGTCACATATTTTCCTTTCCATCCTCCTTCTAGTTTTCTTGACATTTTACCTCAAACTTGTGGTGAGACTGTTGGAACATAATTGTCCGTAGTGGAAGATTTTCTATTTTATAATCCTCCTAGACAATTTAGCTGTATTTACTGTCTGCTTACAACACAATTGGTTTTGCTAAATCTTTGTTTTGTGGAAATGTAATACATTACAACAAGGACATTATTAAGTCTGAGAATAACTGTATTTCTATGATGATTTTTTACACTCTAATCATGTAAGAAACCTTAAATTGAACAATTTTTCTCTGTGATATGCATGTTTATGAAACAGAGGGAAACATTTGCCAGATGAATGGACTAAATTTTAACTTCTCTGATATTATTTGGATTAAGAGGCTATATTCTGAAAGGAGAAAAAGGACTGTGATTTTATTTTGAGTCTATGGAATTCCTGAATGGTGTCAACAAAATTATTGATAGTAAGTATGGTAGATTTGAGTTTTGGGTTGTTTTTTCTTTCCCTTCCTAACAGGTTTTGCAGGCCAGAGGACTGGCTTTATGCAAATAGAAACAAACAATAAACTGTGTACATAGAATTTGTAGTTGTTAATAGTTTCCAAAAAGACATTAACATTACACCCCATAATAGTTTTAAAGTCCACGAAACAAGTTGCAGTTATTTATAATGTGTCATCTGCTAATAGATTTTGCAATGAATGTCTTTACAAGACAAAAATATGGCATTTGTATTAAAAAGCAAAGTTTTCTTGGGGCAAGCTTTTAATCTAAACCATACTTAAATTCAGACAGACTTCAATAAAGTAAAGGAAATACTTGCAGGTACCAAGGCATAAAGATAGCGTCCTCATATTTAAAAAAAAAAAAAAAAAAAAAAGGAGAAAAAAAATTGTTCAGTTATAAAAACATTTTCTAAGTTCAGTTATAAAAATATTTCTACTTGCCAAAAATGTCCATTGTCCATTGCCAAAATGTATAAGATCATGAAAAATCTCAGAAACATTTTGTTGGTCTGTCACAGGACACTATTTTTTTTTCTCCTGATGAAGTCCCAATTAGAAAAAGATTTCCAAGTATAAGACAAGCAGCTTTTGGAGCAAAAATGTAATGAGTTTGCCTGCTGCTGGTAAATTCCTTTTTCCCTAGGAAAAGCAATATTACTTTTTTCTTAACTTCCTTAATAAAATTAGAAGATCCCTCTTAAAAGGGAATTACTAACATAGAAAAAATAAAAGTAATAAAGCCACAATACAATAGGTGTTTTGGATTTTAATCTCTTTTGGACAAAATGAGGTGTCATAAAAATAAATTAAAATTATTTCTAAGTTCCATATTTAAGAAAGTTTTGGATCAAAAGAGAGCCTGCAAATACAGAATAAATAATAAGCCTCCAATTAGAGGATTATAAACAGGAGAAATGTATGTACTGAATTGAATTAGCGATTATGAGTTCTTGGTCTCGCACAGAAGCAGCATAACCTCTGTATAAAATATCCTTGGTATCAAATACTCATAAGTTATTTTTCTTTACAGTTTGTTCATAGCCTTTCTGTTATTAGAAATGAACTTTCATGATTAGTTTCATCTCCCTTTGGTGCTTGTGTACTGAACAGGTTTTTGTGAGCTTTTGGTACGGTAAGTACTACAATGCTTTCTTATCAGCACTCACTGTAGTTTTTCAACAACCAGATAATGTTTCATGAGCAATTTCTGTGTTTTAATTTTTAGATTATGAAGAATTATTGCTCTAAGAAGTCCTTAGAAGATGCTTGCTTATTAGACAATAATAATGGTTTTTAGTGGAACACACACAATTTGTTTCAAAGCAACCGCATGCAGAACTTGAGTCTTAATTTGTTGAACACTATAATAGTTTAGTGCCTATCTTTCTAGGGTCTACTGAGAGCTGGATGTATATCAATCCTGATTTTATGTTGATAGAAGTAAATCTGATTTTCATATTTGAGAAACTTTTTTCAGATTTTCCCATTTCTGTTACTTAGAAATCAATCAGTCAATCAGGTTGGAAGAGACCTCTGGGATCATTGAGTCCAACCATTTTGGTCATCTTAAAATAATTTCACTGTTGGGACTGAAATACTATTTATTATAGCTAGACTAGTAACAGAGTTAAGGTCAGGATGAAACTATCTGGTTTGAATTTGGAAAGACAGCTTTAAAAAAAATACAAAACCAAACAGAAACAAAAATTTATGTTTTGCTTGAGAGAAGAAAAGGAAAACGTGAATGTAAGCACCTTATTTCCCACAGTGAATTACAAACCTAGTGAATAAAATATTGCACCTCCTCCCATTTTCCCTTGAGTGCAGCTTGCAACCTGTCTTCTCCTTACTGTGGATCGAATGACCAACTGTTGATTGGTCAGAGCTGAGATTTTGTTCTACGCTTTGTCATGCCTTCATCTTTAACTAATGTCCTGTGTTGCAGAAGAGGTGGCATTTTGTGGTCTTCCTTGTTTGAAATACAAACTTTTTTAAAATTTAAAAATGTTAATGAGATGTCAGGTCGCTATGGAGCTTCTGTCTCATTAACAATATTATGGACACTATTCACTTCATGCCATTTTTATGGAACTGAGTGGCATATTAAAAGTCAAACTTTTTATTTTTGCTAAGTTAGAAGATTGGTGTCTTTATAAAACTTTACATCACTAGAAATTCTGTCTCATGTCAATCAGAAGATAGCATTGCTGAAGTGCTGGGTTTGTACATCCCTAAAAATCACTTCATTGTGTTTTTCAGACCTGCAAGTTTACACAACAAAATTGTCTGTCAGGCAGTAGAATAGATGGTCCTTTCAAACTGCAGGTACATGTAGGTCGATGCTGAGACTGGTATTAGGAGAAAAGGGAAAACTTACGTCATGAACAGAGATGGCTGCTATGGTTTCAGTTTTAGTTTTCACAGACTGAGGAATTCATTTAAAAATAAGACTGAGGTGAACAATGTTGGTTCAAATAACAAGAATATGCATAATTTCTTGGTGCTAGTCATTCTGTAAAAAGAATTGTAAGCTGATTGCTGTACAGCTCTTGCACATTGTATACAAAATTGATGAGTTAATCCTTAAAAATTGCCTGTGGAAAAATGCTAAAAAAATAAAATAAATAACATTTCTCCCTTTCAGAGAGGGAAGTAATTGTTACCTTTTGATTGCAGAGTGTAAAGCATAAATTATAAACATCGGTGAATCCTATTGAATTGAATGGTTTTTTCCGTAGTATTTTTTAGTGAAAAAACTTCATCCCATAAAATTTACGTGGCAGATCGATAACAGTTTTTGAATTACTTGTGAACAAATACAAGTGTGCTGTATTTCCATATTTTTCACTGCTGCAATCTTAAGGGCTATTATCTTGACTTAATTTAAATTCCCTTTTTTATCCCAGTTTTAATGCTTCCAAAACACTAGCATCTGAAAAATTCCAGGTGCTATAACTCTAGAGGCTGCTGGGTTTTATGTGCAAGATACTTTTTTTCACAGGCGTGTGCAGTTTTGCATGTTATTTCACCTTTTTTTGCATTGCTATAATTTCTGAAAATTGTCTACATTTTTATATGAGTCAGCAGAGTAGAACCATAGAATTTTTATTAATTGATACATTATACAAATAATAATGTTAACTGTGAACTGGTAAATAGCTGACTCTCATTTCCGAATCTGATACTTTTGTTCAACATGAAAAGATACAGGATAATACTTTTTTGAATGCTGCTGTGAAAGATTGTTCAACTAGTGGCACAGGTTGAGTGAGTGATTTAGGTCAGTTCTCTGGTACACAGTTTTGCTTCTGTAGGCAATAATTCATAGAGTAATACTGCTGAGTTCACTTATACTCAGATGTAGGACTGTCGTAAGAAATGAATAAGAATTGCAGAATGTTAGGAAGGAGGGAGCAGAGAGTACTGTGGCAGTATATACATATATACTATTCCCCAGGGAATGTATCAACTGACGTTGCTAGCTGGGTGTCCACCTTTCCAAATTAGGAACAATTTCCTGGGCTTTGAGGCTTTGCTGCTTGTCCTTCCAGTGAAGTGCCCCTTCACTTGTATTTGCGTGCACTCCTCCTTCTGTGTCTACCTAGTTCTTTATCCATTCTCTATATCCTTTTTTTTTTTCTCTCACTTTATTTTCTCACCCAGTTTCATTTCTGTGTTTTCCCTCTAATCCTTGATCTCTTTTCCTTGTTTTGTACATCCATCCTTTTAAAACTGCTGTTCTAGAGATGTGCACATTACAGATGATTAAATTAAATTATTCTATTTGGAATATGTAACATCTGTTACTGAAGCATTTTTTTCTTGTTACAAGGTATCCTACCAATCCAGAGCATGACAAGGAGCTATGTCAGATTATTGGTAAATAGCAGGAGAATTATATGTGTTGAAGACCCAACAATGGTGTTCAATTACAGTATATTTTCAGTTTGCACATAGATTTTAAGCATCAGGAAAGCTTAAATGAAGATTATGCATCCTTTTGAAAGGTATGGATTATAAAAATGCATTTTGTTGCAAAGTCCACAGTCTTCAGCTGTGGTCTTATGGATATTGCAAAATCTACTGTGATAAGCAAATCACTAATCCATTTCCATGTATTAGCTTCTCACAGTCTGGTGAAAAGAATTATTGGAATATATTATTTGTTCCTTTTTTGTTGTTTTGGCAGTAGAAAATCATTAAAATGATACAATATTGTAGCTCCCCCCAAAATGTAAGATTTTATATTTGGCATATTTTCTTACACAGTGGTTGTGAATTGTGTGAGATGGTTTTGATCTTTTTCTCATTCAGTATGGCTGACAGCCTGTTAAAAATATGCAACAAACCTTTACCATAGAGTACATACAGCAAATCAGCAGGGTGCTTTCACTGCAAGTTCAGTCAGGGACACCCCTCTGCTGGGCTGTAGAGTTTGAAATAATAATGAATAATTCTTTTAAAGCTTTGGCTATACTTTGCAGATTTAGAACATGAGGTCATTTGGTTCCTTCTCATTCATCAATGTCACTTTAAAGACCCTTTTTCACATGATTTCCTGAAAACCAGGGTCTGCTGCTGTGCAACAAATCTGAAAACATTCATGGACCTTTTCAATCAGGTTCTGATTATGATCTACTAGTTGCTAATAGAAACCATCGTTTGAATCTAATCAAAGGAAACATGTTGAAAGACATACAAAAAAGGAAAACTGCTTCTTTACTCAGAGCCTTTAACTGGAGTCCTTAGAACTTAGTCCTGAAGCTGTACTAATACCATCCTGTATCTTGTTTCAGGCACTCTGTTGTGAAGTGTAGTTGAAAACATCTAGGCTTGGAAAAATAATTCAGGTTTGAAAGTAAAATAGCCTGTATAAACATAATCAAGAGGACTAAAGTTGTTAAGGGACAGCCCATAATTTATTCTGTACAGCCACAGAAGTTGCTTAGGAGAGATCTTTCTGTGATTCTGTGATTCTGTGATTCCTCATTCTCTGTTAAACATAGGGTGAAAATAAGTGATGCTGCACAGGTTATGCCATGTAAGCCCATCATATTAATTGGTTTACTGGAGGTATGATGTCAAAGCCATTCACCTCTTCCTGCAGTCTACTTGCCCACCTGCTCTAGAGAAAAGTAGTAACTATTTCCCCTCACTTGTAACCTTCTTCTGCTCCTTGGGCGCACTTAGGGCAAGGTCTATGCCTTGGCTTTTTTTATGAAAGTCATAAATATGCGGTAGGCATTTCTCAAATGCTGATAGATGTTAACACTCAAAAATATTTCTGAGAAAGTCATCTGTGCTCCTTGAATGGTAGGAGTGAGTTAGCTGAGAATGCAGAGGGAACCAGCAGGGCCAGTGCTGATCCTTTTTCAAATGCTCCATATACCGTTCTTTGGAGTTTGTGCTGCAGAATTTCATCTATCTCTTAAATAAATGTTTTTCGTTTCCTTTAAAATTGTGTTCTTCTAACCCTCTCCCTGTCTGCTGGTCCTGCTCTTGCATTGCCTATTGCTTTGCTGCCAGCAGAAATGTTCAAGTGTCCATGTGGTGAATTTGACTAAAGAAGTGACCCATTAACAAAATCGTTGATTTGGACTTGGTGCAGTTTTCTGAGCAGTTCTATCACACAACACATATGGACACCTGCCATAGAATAAAACAGGAGAAGGGGGGAGGCAGGAATGGTGTGGAGACAGTAGAAAACCAGCCTCTGGTAGAGAGAGTGGATTGCTTTTTTCAGCAATGCAGACTTACGCTGTCCCAAAGTGAATTCATCCGGCCTACAACTAAGCAAGAATATCCTGGAATATACATGTATCTAAGAATATACATGTTATTGACAGAAAGGCAGAAACATCACTTCTTGAGATGTGGAATGCTTAATCTATATCAGTTAAGGAAGAGATATTTCAGACATCTGAAGGGAAACATTGGAAGGGTTTCTGCGTAAATGTCTACATCTTCAGTTATATACATCACAACTATTTTCCTTCTCTCCTGAATTTGGCTCATAAAACAAGCTATAAGTTGAACCTAGGAAATATCTGAGGCCCAGTTGCAGGGAGTTCAAGCCTGAGGAAAAGCCATTCAGTATCAAGAAGAGGATACATATTAGGAGATGCCAGCTGACGGGATGCTGTGCTTTTTAACCACACACATATCCCATGAGATAACAAAGGTTTGCAATCTGTTTTGTGTTGTGGCTTTCTGTGAAATTTCATGTGGATGTAGTTTGTCTTGAGGGAGGAGTCTGAGAAGGTAACAGTGAAGGTATATTGGACTTCTGAGTGTGAGCTCTCCTCCTTAATGGGTGATTAAAAAAAATCGGTCTTGTGATATACTGACTTCTCAGCTAAAATGTATGCTTTGGTAAACACAGAAATCTTGCAGGGAAATACTCAAGTTATCTAAAAGGCAGCTATTTTTTACCCCTTGCTTATCCAGTTATAGTTGTTGAGATAAAAAAAATAGAAACTTGAACTAATAAAGGACACAAGAAAATTTGAATCACAGAATCACAGAATGTTAGGGATTGGAAGGGACCTCGAAAGATCATCTAGTCCAATCCCCCGGCCGGAGCAGGATTGCCTAGACCATATCACACAGGAACGCGTCCAGGCGGGTTTTGAATGTCTCCAGAGAAGGAGACTCCACAACCTCTCTGGGCAGCCTGTTCCAGTGTTCAGTTACCCTCACTGTAAAGAAGTTTTTCCTCAAATTTAAGTGGAACCTCCTGTGCTCCAGCTTTCACCCATTGCCCCTTGTCCTGTCAAGGGATGTCACTGAGAAGAGCCTGGCTCCATCCTCATGACACTTGCCCTTTACATATTTATAAACATTAATGAGGTCACCCCTCAGTCTCCTCTTCTCCAAGCTAAAGAGACCCAGCTCCCTCAGCCTCTCCTCATAAGGGAGATGTTCCACTCCCTTAATCATCTTCGTGGCTCTGCGCTGGACTCTCTCTAGCAGTTCCCTGTCCTTCTTGAACTGAGGGGCCCAGAACTGGACACAATACTCCAGATGCGGCCTCACCAGGGCAGAGTAGAGGGGGAGGAGAACCTCTCTCGACCTGCTGACCACACCCCTTCTAATACACCCCAGGATGCCATTGGCCTTCTTGGCCACAAGGGCACACTGCTGGCTCATGGTCATCCTGTTGTCCACTAGGACCCCCAGGTCCCTTTCCCCTACGCTGCTCTCCAACAGCTCTGTCCCCAACTTGTACTGGTACATGGGGTTGTTCTTGCCCAGATGCAGGACTCTACACTTGCCCTTGTTATATTTCATTAAATTTCTCCCCGCCCAACTCTCCAGCCTGTCCAGGTCTCTCTGAATGGCTGCGCAGCCTTCTGGCGCATCAGCCACTCCTCCCAGTTTTGTGTCATCAGCGAACTTGCTGACAGCGCACTCTAATCCCTCATCCAAGTCATTAATGAATATATTGAATAGAATTGGTCCCAGAACCGACCCTTGCGGAACTCCGCTAGACACAGACCTCCAACTGGACTCTGTCCCGCTGACCACTACTCTCTGGCTTCTTTCCCTCAGCCAGTTCACAATCCACCTCACTACCCGATCATCCAGACCACACTTCCCCAGTTTAGCTGCGAGGATGCTGTGGGAGACCGTGTCAAACGCTTTACTGAAATCGAGACAGACCACATCCACAGCTTTACCATCATCTATCCACCGGGTAACATCCTCATAAAAGGCTATCAAGTTGGTTGAGCAAGACTTCCCGTTGGTGAAGCCATGCTGAGTGCCCCTAATGATCCCCCTATCCTTGATGTGTCTAGAGACAGCACCAAGAACAAGTTGTTCCATCACCTTTCCGGGGATGGAGGTGAGGCTGACCGGTCTATAGTTACCCGGGTCCTCCTTCCTGCCCTTTTTGAAGACTGGAGTGACATTCGCTTTCCTCCAGTCCTCAGGCACCTCTCCCGTTCCCCACGACTTAGCAAAGATGATGGAGAGTGGCCTAGCAATGACTTCCGCCAGCTCCCTCAGCACCCGCGGGTGCATCCCATCAGGGCCCATGGATTTGTGGGCGTCCAGTTGCTTAATTGGTCCCTGACCCAGCCCTCATCAACCAAGACAGATTCCTCCTCTATCCTGACTTCTTCTGAGGCCTCAGGGGTCTGGGGCTCCTCAGGACAGCCTCCAACAGTATAGACAGAGGCAAAGAAGGCATTCAGTAACTCCGCCTTCTTTGCCTCCAACAGTATAGACAGAGGCAAAGAAGGCATTCAGTAACTCCGCCTTCTTTTTATCCTCTGTCTCCAGGACCCCCACCTCATTCATCAGTGGGCCTACATTGCCTCTAGTGTTGGCTTTACCTGCAATGTATTTGAAGAAGCCCTTTCTGTTGTCCTTGACCTCTCTTGCAAGGTTTAATTCCAAGGAGGCCTTAGCTTTCCTAGTTGCCTCCCTACATCCTCTGACAACAGACTTATACTCCTCCCAAGTGGCCAGCCCCTCCTTCCACGATCTGTACACCTTCTTCTTCCACTTGAGTTTGCCCAGCAGTTCCCTGTTTAACCATGCAGGTCTCCTGGTACCCTTCCTTGACTTCCTACCTGTTGGGATGCTCTGATCTTGAGCTCGGAAGAAGCAGTCCTTGAATGCTAACCAACTATCTTGGGCCCCCTTAGCTTCTAGTACCCTGTCCCATGGGATTTCCCCTAGCAATTGCTTGAAAAGGCCAAAGTTGGCCCTCCTGAAGTCCAGGGTTGTGATTCTGCTAGCTATTCTGTTCCTGCCACATGAGATCCTGAACTCTACCATCTCATGGTCGCTACAACCAAGGCTGCCCTCAACCTTCACCTCTTCAACCAGACCCTCCTTGTTAGTGAGGATCAGATCCAGCAGCGCTCCTCTCCTAGTTGGCTCATCCACCATTTGCATCAGAAAGTTATCATCAACGCACTGGAGGAACCTCCTGGACTGGGGATGGCTGGCTGAGTAGGCCTCCCAGCAAATATCAGGGTAGTTGAAATCCCCCACAACAACCAGGCCCTGTAATTGCGAGACTGCTCTCAGCTGCCTGTAGAAGGCCTCATCACCCTCCTCATCCTGATCCGGTGGCCTGTAATAGACACCCACAACAGTATCACCCCTGCCAGCCTGCCCCTTAATTCGCACCCACAAACTCTCAACTCGCTCCTGATCCGCCTCTGGACAGAACTCAATACATTCTAGCTGCTCACTCACATAAAGAGCAACTCCACCACCTCTCCTTAGCGGCCTGTCTTTCCTGAACAGGACATAGCCATCCATGACCACATTCCAGTCACGCGAGGCATCCCACCAAGTCTCTGTAATTGCCACTAGATCATAGCCCCCCGACCGAACACGGATTTCTAACTCCTCATGCTTATTCCCCATGCTGCGTGCATTGGTGTACAGGCATTTCAGGGAGCGAGCTGGGCACACCGATTTCATCCCAGATTCACCCCCTGATTTCACCCCAGGGGGATGGGAGGCCTCCTGGTCTACCTCAGCACTAGAGCGTTGCCCCAGTGGTGCAAGCCCAGCTACCACCCCATCCCCCTTCGAATCTAGTTTAAAGCTCTCCGAATGAGCCCTGCTAATTCCTGTCCCAGAACCCTTTTGCCCCTACGACATAAACCTTTCCCATGTATCACTGTCACGCCTGTTGTCTTATAAAACCAGCCATTATCAAAGAACCCAAAGCCCTGCCTGTAGCACCTGTCTCGTAGCCAGGCGTTAATAGAGAGAATCCTACTATTCCAAACAACGTCATCACCTTGCTAATCAACTAGCTAATATTAAAGAAATCTTGAGAATAGTCTTGCACATGTATCATTTGTCAATGCCAATGGTGAGGCACCCATAAGTTCCCCTCTAGCTCAGGCCTGAACCTGCTTAGCTGGGGCATGGAAGAGAATTACCATATTAACATACCAAACAAAAGCTCAAACCTTCATTAAAGTTAAAATAAGTGCTTTAGATTTGCTGGCTGACCATTTAAGGGTCTATCAAATTTACTTTCTCCCTACTGACAAAGCTTTCAAAGTCAGCTGCTAGGGACTGAAGGCTTCGCTCTATCTTCCAGCCTACATGAAGGACAGCAGTAAAGTTTATTTCCATGCCTGGACTCTACTTGCTGCTTATAAACCCTCATCTGTATTTGCTTTTTGTTAGGTAGCAGAGGGGAAAATTTCCATTAGTCTTCTGTCATGCTGTCAATAAAATGTCATTTCAAGTTCTCTTACTAGAAAACAGACGTTTTTCTTCTTTGTGTGTATGCTGCTTTCCTTTCTTTTCACTTTTTTCATCCCTCTTATTTTTTATCTTTTTTAAGTCCTACATTCTACTTATGGCACTTTAAAGATAAGTGACTATTTAAAGATCAGTTTTTTATGACTGATTGAATGGGGGCCTCAATAATCAAATATATAATAGTAGTGTATCTGTGCCTTTCTCAAGGCACAGTGATGTGCTCTGCAATAGCCAAACACAGTAAAAAAAGCAACAGGAAAATCATAAACATATGGTTATTTAAGTGAATTTGAATATTCATACAATAAGGATAGTTGCCCTAATTGAAGGTGAAAAAGTCATTAGGTATACGTTCAGATAAAGACTTGCTTTTTTAGCACTACCACATGTTTTTAGAAACTTCAAGATTGCTGAAAAGCAATAGACTTTCCAGTTGTGATATTTCAGTGTATAGTTCAATTTTACAAGGCTAAGTATAGATGGTTTTCAATTTGGTGTATATTTCAGGCTCTATGAGTCAGGGCCATGGTGTGGTTATATATCAGCTGGCTCTGAGCATTGGTATGCTGCCAAGGTATTACCAGCAGAGCCCAAGGGCATGCTGCTTTTGAGGCAGCCCAGGATACAGTTTCCTTCTGGGCTGCCAGCACACATTGCTGGCTCATGCTGAGCTTCTCATCTACCATCATCACCCCCAAGTCCTTCTCCTCAGGGCTGCTCACAATCCATTCTCCGCCTAGCCTGTGTTTGTGCTTGGGATTGCCCCAACCCACATGCAGGACCTTGCACTTGGCCTTGTTGAAATTCATGCGGTTCGGCACAGGCGCAGCTCTCAAGCCTGTCAAGGTCCCTCTGGATGGTATCCAGGAGAGGGGCTTTTTACAAGGGCAAGTAGTGACAGGACGAGGGGGAATGGTTTTTGAACTGAAAGAGGGTAGATTTAGATTAGATATTAGGAAGAAATTCTTTACTATGAGGGTGGTGAGACACAGGAACAGGTTGCCCAGAGAGGCTGTGACTGCCCCATCCCTGGCAGTGTTTAAGACCAGGTTGGATGAGGCTTTGAGCAACATGGTCTAGAGGAAAGTTGTCCCTGCCTGTGGCAAGGGGGTTGGAACTAGATGATCTTTAAGGTCCCTTCCAACCCAAACCATTCTATGATTCTATGATCCCTTCCCTCCAGCATGTCACCACACCGCACAGCTTGGTGTCATCGGCAAACTTGCTGAGGGTGCACTCAATCCCGCTGTCCATGTCGCTGACAAAGATGTTAAACAGGATCGGTCCCAATACCAACCCCTGAGGAACGCCACTCGTCACTGGTGTCCACTTGGACATCGAGCCGTTGACCATAACTCTTTGAGTGCGACCATCCAGCCAATTCGTTATCCACCGAGTGGTCCATCCGTCAAGTCCATGTCTCTCCAATTTAGAGACAAGGATGTCATGTGGGACAGTATCAAATGCTTTACACAAGTCCTGGTAGATGACATCAGTCGCTCTTCCCCTGTCCACCAGTGCTGTAACCCTGTTGTAGAAAGCCACCAAAGTGGCTTTCTCATGTTTTTCTCATTTAGCTTTTGAGAAGCAAGATTGACTTAATTGCATTTCAGGACTGGTGATTTAAATTATTCTCACAATTTTTTTCTTGACAGAAAGTGGGTGTTATAGTCTAATCTTGTGGGGACATTGAGGAGTGATATTCTAATCAGTAATAGCAAAGCAACTGAATACTGTTTTCTTCTGGAGAAGAATAAAAGCTAATGTAACATCATTCATATTAGTAAACTGGACTGCAATGGCAGTCATTTCACAGTAAAGCTCTGCTACCAACTGGTCCCACAGGAATCTCTACTGACATATTCATGAATGTTTGAGAGAAGAGGAGGAACACTGAGATGATAATATTTGCAGACGCAATGAGATTATTTCGGAAAATCAAATGAAATACTGCATGGGAGGGTTTTCTGAAGGGTTTCAAAATGCTGAATGACTGGATAGTAAAATGGTAGGTGGAATTAAATATCAATATGTACAAAGTAGTTCATACTAGAATAAGTAACCTTAATTATGCAACACAGCAATGGGGTCTGTTAGCACTGAGCTGAAGAAATTGTGCACTCATCGTAAATAGCTATTGTAAAACAGTTCAGTGTTCAGAAGTGACCAGAAATCCCAACAGATATTAGTAGCTATGGAGAAAGGAAGTAAGACCAGAACAGAAATCAGCGTTATGCTATTGTGCAGTCGTTGTTTATCCACATCTTGAATGCTGCATGTGATTTTAGTTCCTGTTCCTCATGATGAATAGGAAAAATACAGTGCACTGCAACAGGGAGGATTCCAAGTATAGATTGGCTTTCCTATATGGAGGAGCTAGGCGAGCTAGGAAAAAAAGAAGATACTTGAGAGAATATGAATATATTTTTATAAAGATATGATTATACAGCCACAAGAAGCATCAAGAAGTTAAGAAGTAGTATGAAATTGAAATACATCAAGGAATTTCTGTGATAAGGTAGCTTCTGTACCTCCAGTAGTCCCTAATATGTTAGTCACTGGAAGCTATGGCTGTATTAAAGTAGTAATTACTATACAGTGGCTCTGCTTTTCTTAGCTGCTGTTGAAAGCACAGTGCTGGGCTGGTTGGACTTCTGGTCTCACCTGGCAAGACCCACCCTCATGTTTCCAAACAGATTTTTTTAATGGAACAGAAGTTTGTCATCGATATCAAAGTTGATGACCTGGATGCAGCCTTAGCTCAGAAAGTCTGTAAGCTACTAGCTGCTAGAAGCTGGCAGCAAATAGGGAAAAGTCCCTTAATATTTTTCCCTTCTTCTCTAAACATCAATTGCTGGTCATCATCAAAGGCAGAATGCAAGACAATACAGAACTCAGGTGTAACATTCAATATAGCAGCTTTTGTCTTATGTGCCATTTCCTCCCTTACTTTGCAGCTTCTTTTCCTAAACATTTTATCACTTGTTTATACCCTGTGTTCAGAGCAAACAGGAAATTGCTAGTGAAAGTAATATATAAATCTGTCATCAGCTGGTTTGTATACAGTTATTCTAAGCTTTGTAATCAGATTCTATGAAAATTAGAGTATTACCACACAGACGGCAGTAGATGACAGAAGCCAATATTTCAATAAATTCTCAATAAATCATTGTTAGTTAACTGACAAAACCAGTCAAGTTAGGATAAATCATTGATTAATTTGGTTATTTCATATGTGCTAAGAGTTGTGAATAATTTTTTTTTTACTTAGTGTACCAAGGTTTTTCTGGCAAGAAATTTCGGTCTGTAGCTCTTTAAAAAGAAAATTATTGTTAGCATTCAGCATTAAGAAAAAATAACAGTAGCTCAGCACTGCTTAGTTGATAGTGCTTCTAAATTTATACTCAGATTGGAAAAACTGTCAGACTTCATGTATAAACATGTATATTCACTTCTCACATTATTCCTAATTTGTTTCTTAGGTCTCTCTGTTTCTAAGAAATAATGCTATTGTGATGCTCATTTGTTAATACTTTGTGGAAAACATTTAGAAATGCTTATAAATGAAAATTGTATGGAGTAATACTGCAGTCTTTCTATTATAGGATTACAGTTTGAAGAGGTTTTTTTAGGTGACAGAAACTTAGGATTTTTTCCAAACAAATCTGTCTAAAAAGATACTAAAATCATTAATAGTCTACTTCAGAAAGCACTTAAGTATATTAAGAAGATGCATAGGGCTTTTTCTGAATATGATGCCTTACTGAATCAATGCTGCTGTGCTTATCTCCAGAACTTTTCAAGGAAAACCAAATTGCCATCTCTCTGCAGGTAGATACTGCTTTTCTCATCAACACATCGCTTGCTCACAGCCATCATCCTGTCCTAATATATTGTAAAGATTTCATACAACAAGTGTTTGGGGTTTTTTTGAATGAAATGGATATACACAGGTAAGAGATAAGGGAGAGGGGAAAATATAGAATCAGAGAGATTGAAATTTGAATGAGATGTCTGGTTCTCACTAACACAGCCAGTGAACATTGCAATAGGTCTAACATATGTTGAGGTGAATTGCGAAGTTTCTGTATTTCCCTCTCATGTTAATAGACATTATGAACAGAACACTTCTACATTTTAAAAAAAAGTGCAACTGACTTCAGTGAGGGTCAGATTAGATCCTGTTTCTCAGTTTGGTGTGAGTAGGAGAACCAAGTTGCTCAGGGAAAGCTTGACTACCTCTTCTTCAATCAAAGAAATAAAAAGAGGAAAAAAAAAGGAGTACCAAACTAATTTTAATTAAATTAAAATTATTTTGATACATTTGTAGTGCTAGAAGTCTGAAATAAATCCATGGCAAGCAATTGCCTTACTCCTTAAGCATTAAGATCAGTGGGAGCTGAGTATAGACAGTAGTGAACACTATTATATGGGCAATAGAACCTTTGTCTGTCTTTTCCATACGTAGCACTCTTAATGCAGAAGTAGAGTTCTCTGCCTACTTGCATAAATACGAGTTCACAGAACCTGTTTTCTGAGCCATCTGTGGCATTTTGATGGGCCCTCCTTTGTTGTGTCTGCATAAAATATTGTGTAAGTATGTATTAGTTTTAGCTGTATGACTGTTTCGAAAAGGTGGGCTATTTTATCATTGCTTCACTTCTCTGTAGCAAGTTGTCGTTTTGTAAGTTCAATCTTGATGAAGTCTAGCAAGCACTTAGCTACAATATCATTCTCTATTAATGTTATAAGAACAGTAATTCATTTTTCAATGTGCTTTTTTTGAAGAGCTAATAGTGTTAAAAACATTTACCCAGTGCATGTCACTGATGAGCAGTTTCTTATATTAAAAACACTTACTCTGTATCTAGCATATTTTGCATTTGTATCTATTAAAATGCATGAAACATCTATCATAACATTTTAAGCACTTAGTAGCTTATTATTGGAACCACGTAACCGCTTCTGTATCACCTCTTCTTGACAAAGACTTTAATGAATTATATTCAGGTAGTTGTTAAAATTCCCATCCAAGCACATTTCATTTTTGGATGACATTTCAAGAGGTTAACTTATGCTCCCTTCCAGCTGATTTCTAGGCCTCAATACATCAGACAAGTCTCTTCAAAGGAGATATTACTCTGTTCAGTTGAGACATCAAGATAAAGTTGGCTTTCTGAGTTGCAGTCCCCTTTGGGAAGTGTGCAAAGAATTCTTCAGCAGTTATTTGTCTAGGCAGTACTGAAGCAACAAGACACAAGATGAAGACCAAGAGATGGAATGAGAAAAAGCTATTAAAGAAAAGAGGGAGCTGTGGTTAATGTAGCTTATACTAATTTTTTGGTATTAATATAGCTTATACTAATTTTTTTATTATTATTTCTCATTCATTTTATATTCTGTGAGATTTTCCTCCAAGGAGTGAAGGGCATGTATGTAGAAATAACATTTCATTAGTTAAAACTTCCTCTCTGTCTCTGCACATTAAGTCTTTTCTTGGTGATAGTAAAATCTGCCTGGAAAAGAAAGACCAAATAGGTAAGTCAACAATTCCATCTTTTGCTTATGTGCCATGAACTGTTAATGTGTGACTCGTGGAAATTGGATCAGAAATTAAGAATAACAAGTGTAGATGTTATGCTCGCTACCATCTAAGGAATTCTAGTTTTACAAAAATTTAAGGACTGTGATTGTTGAGTATAGGTGAAAATTATGTGTTGAATTTGTGTTGTGGTTACTGCCATACTTTGAATTGTCCATGCAGTTTTTGCTATGCAATATTTCAGCAGCTTGAAAGCAAGTATGCTGTTTCCTAGGAGGGAACAATAGAGATGTACACCATGGGCTCTCAGGGGAAGAAGTATTCTTGCATCTCCAGCTAACTTTTTGCAGGTGATAGAAGACACTTAGGAAGTCAGTTGACAAGCTAATCAGCTATGAATAAGAGCAGCACTAGCTAGAAAAGACTCCAGTGTGGATTCTTAATTTCCTAAAATTATATAAACCAAGATAAAGAGTGTACCTAAAGAAAGTGCAAGTAGGAACTTCTGTCAAGAATCTGACTTGTTTTTTTTCAATAACAAAATTGTCATTCACTGACACTGAGCACAATCCTTAATGGCAAAAGAGCTCTTGAGAGATTCCCTCAATGTGGAAATCAATTTCATCTACTCAGTTTTAAAAGTCATTCTGTTTTAGTTTTATATGGGCATGCAAGAGACAAAGCAAGCAACAGCCTGGAAATAACACAGCAAAAGGTGCTTGACTGTACATATTGTTAGCATGCAAATACTTGAGCAGCCATAATTGCAAAATGAAATTCTCAAAAAGTTGCAAGTGAACAATGAAAAAGTAAAACTAAAACTCAGTATTGCAGATGTCAACTGCAGATGTTAACTTCAGTTTCATTTAGCCACCATAAATATATGTCTGGGGAGTAATAGGTTTAGAAGCAGCTGAAATGTAGCATTAAAACTTTGATGCAGAATGCAGAAAAAGGTCTTGTTTGCAGAAAAGAAACACTTATTGGTCTTTTGGGTAAGAAATTACATGGAGAAGCTGGAAGAGTTGCTGAAAATTTACCTTTAATAAAATGCCATATTAAACTTATGCAAAGTGTCTCAAACATATGTGGTATCTAAGACAGTTGAGTACTTTTGTTCCCAATAAAATCTTTATTGGAATAAGTATGTAGTAATTTTTCAAAATTTTATTTTAGGCTCAGGAATCCTGAAAAAGTATGTCTGAAAAAATGCTACTTTTATAGGTTCCCTGATAATTAGTATTCAGATTCGTTTCTTGCAGATAAGGAGTATCAGACCTAACTCAAAATCAAAAGAAACTTTTAAAGAATATTTACATCATTGTCTACAATTTCAGTCTGAAAAATTCAAGGTGTTTTTCCTTTAGAAGATATTTTCTTTATAAGAAAGATTCAAACAACTGTTAATGTTTATTGTTTACCCTTTTTTAATAGGATTGGAGCATTGAAATCTTAAGATATGTATTCACTTTATATGACCCTGCTACTGTTAATATGCTAAGTGCTCTGCCCTATGGCCCGTATCATTGAAAAGGTCAGGAATCTTAAATTCTGGATGAAAACGAGTGCAGCTGAACTGGTGGCTCCTCAGAAGCTGAAAAGGTCTAAGAGTAATCATGAATTATTACACTGTAGTGATGACACTTTACAAGGATAAACTTGGAGCAAGAATGACATGACATAGTGATAAAGTAATACACAAATCAGAAAAAGTGTGGGTTTGCAATTATTTTCTGAAATAGTTTAGGAGTATACAGGAAAATAAGTGTAGGCCTTATATGTCATCTATTGTGTAAGTCAGAAAAAATCGGAGACCAGTCCTATACCCATGAAAGTCAGCGGAGGTTATTTATAGAACAGGGATCACCCTTTGTATTCATCTATTTGTAATTTCTGAAAATAATCTGAAATGTCTATGTTAGCACTCCTTGCTTGACTCCTGTCTGCATAGAAGCATCCAAGAATAAGCAGTGTCAATGAATTGTGCTTTTCTATCCATGATAACTATAAAAATATTTTAAAACACTTAAATAATAATCAACTATCACAAATCTTTAAACATTATTCTCTTTATCCTTAACTAGGCAAAATGTTATAATTCAGAGGTTTCATTAAAAAAAAAAAAAGAATATGAGTGTGAGATTTAGTTGTTACATATTTTATAATAACTGTGCCTTGGGATGAAGACACCTGTAAATTAAGAGGAGCTTATTCTTAAAATAAAGTCACAGTCCAAATTATTTTCCTTTCTCATCTGCTTATTCTTAAGCACAATGTGCAAGATATAAGGGTAAAATGAAATATTTAAGTGTTTTTTCTATTATGTTCATTTTTGCCTAAACATAAAGGTAATTTTTTTTTATAAAAAGGTAAATTATGGAGAAGCATACTTAAGTTGTGCTTACTTATATTTTTAAATGTACTTCAGAGTTTTGACAGCCATGGTTTGATATAAATGGGCACAGTCAATATCAAAGTCAGAAAGGCTAATGTGTGATCAAAGCTGTTTCTGCTTCTTTCCAGTTGCCAGTTATAATCTAACCAAAGTAAAGCAAATATTCCAGTTCTCTCAGGAAAAAAAAAAAAGATCGTTTGTACCAACTTTTTCTGCAAAAGTCACTGTAAGATAAGTTATTTTTCCTTCACTGGGTTTAAGTGGAAAGAAAGAGGGCAGACATAGAAGTAAAATACAGTAGCACAGGTTCTTCAGACTTATAAAGGGTGTCTGCACAATCAGGGTACACTTAGAGATCTTCTATAGGTGGCTACACAGCTGTTCCTTGTAGCAGCTGTTATCTCAGTCGTCTTTATATTTATCAGCTGATTGACAGATCGGCTATTAAGGTCTAGATTATCAAAGTTATTAGATAGCTGTCTCATGGTGCAATCCTTCTTCCAAGTCAGAATTCCTCCCAGATCTCTTGGGTTCAGAGGAGACTGCAAAGTTCCTCTGGAAGCTGAGACACTGTATTTGAATAGTAACTTGTAGAGATGACGTCTAAGGAGAAGATTGCCAGGTGTATCACGCTTCATTTCTTTGAAAGCTTAGAGGAATATTCTTGCTGTTTCTAGAAATCCAGGACAGGGGATGTGTGTGTTTCTGCCTTTGTGTTTTGTAGGGTTTGAGGCTTGTTGTTTGGGTAGTCAAGACAAGAACGATGAGTCTGCTGAGGTAAAAATCTAACTCTTGGGAAAGCAGAAAATGAACTTGAATTCATCTTAGGATCAATTTTTTCCCTTAGTTTAAGCCCACATCTCACAGATCAGTCCTATTAACAGAAATCTGAAGTCACACGAAATTAATGAATATTGGACATCTTGGATGCCATTAAATGAATATCAGAAAAATTAATATATACTTTTAAAATATTGAATACCAGTATTGCTTAAAATTGGGGTTTCATGTTAGTCTTGATAGTATTTTACACAGGAGGTGCCAAATCAGTTCTTATGATTTTCAACCCTATTCCTATTATAGGAAGAAAAAAAAGCAAGCACTAATAACTCCAGATGAATTAGCTATTCTTTTCTCTACCAGTTTTACAAAGTTTTTGTCAAGTAGGAGTTAAAAGGAAGTTTTCATTGAAATGAATTTTCAGTATAAGAAAGCTGTCTGAAATACAAGCATTCTGTATGGGAAAATTTCAGTATTGTAATTGAATTAAAATTTCCCATTTTATTCTTCCTTGTGCAATACACTAGCTTATAGTGGATTGTCCTTTAAAAAACAAACAAACAATTTTGATTATCAAGCGGAATTCTTTTTTCTTTTTTCCCCCTCCCCCTGTGTTACTCAGCGTCAGTGTATGTCTAGGTGAGTTGTTGCAGTGACTCAGTCCAGGTTCTTCAAATCCCTCCTCTCCTTGGTGGCCAGACTTTCCAGCTGGCTTCCCTTATTGTCATCCTTCTGTGATCTTTTCTCAGGCTCGGCTACAGGAGTGTCCTGGGAACTGGGTAGCTGGCTGAGAAAATGGGATAGCAGGCTTGTGAAATAGCTGCTTTCCTAATGTACTGCAGTAGCTTAGGTAGAATGAAGTAGACGATATTGACTTGAAAGTGTGTGTTAAGTGCACCTTACTTAATTAAAAAAAAATGCTTAAAGGTATTCAGCTTAAAATTCTTGGAATTTTTCATTATAGTGGCCATGTCAAACTGAGGTAAAAACAAATTAAGATTTACTAAAAGTCACACAAGTAGTTTGTGGAAGTGAATCTGCTGAACCCCAATTCAGAGCCATAGGTTTTGGGCGTACTTTAAAAAATTTAGCATGATTCAAGGCAGGATATGACCTTACAGTGTGTTTGTAATGCTGCATGATCTTTTTTTACCTGCAGTAAATAATCTTGCACTGAAGCTTGCTTTAAATTAGCACAGAACTGCCATGTATTGAAAGTTCACGCTTACCTTACCTACAGCAAAGTCAAGTGTCAAGTTCAACATAACTTCCGAAAATTTGCCTGAAAGTGTTCAGCAGTGAGCTGAAAAAGCAACAACCGTATGTTTCAAGCTCTTTGACTTTGCTGTGCTTTAGTTCAGGGCCTTGGGGTAGACTCATAAAACCTTTAGTACCTTTAGCACGTTTTCTGATAGTCATGATCCTTAGAGAACAGTACAAATGAGAAACTGCACTTATTTTAAAATACAGGGATCTAGCTAACTTCTAGTTTTAGCTTTTAAAAGATACTTTTCTTTCATTATTTCTAAGAAGAAGGAAAATTATGTGTCCTTAGGGCTGTTTGTGTCTCACTTGCTTAGATACATGACTTACAAATCTAAATTAAAATACAGCTGATTCCTAACAATAAATGTTTTAAGTAATGTGTTGAGATATGTCTCTAGCTGGGTTAGACATTTCATAATGCAGTAACAAAATCAGTTTTATCCTTTCTTGTTTTCTGAGTTCACGTGCAGTTATAATTGCAATTTCAAAACCATTTTTTCCAGAAATATGGTTCAACTCAACTATTAACCAGCAAACCACATTTCCAGATTTTGAGAGCATATATATGTGTTCTATGTATACTTTGATGTGGCAGGAAAGTCTAGACACCAACACTTGCAACTCAGAAGTTTTCTACTTTCTGATGTTTGTTTCTTTCTCTATCTTGGTGAAATTCAATAGTGGTCCTCATTATGTTTGTAGAGAATAGGCTTTCACAAGACAGTCATTTACCATCAGCACCTTTCTTGGCAGACACCAAGAATCCTTAGATTTAATTTTGTCCAATAGATCTGTCCATGTTCTGCTCTCCCACCTTGATCCACTGGCTCTGTTTAGATACTTAAGCGTCACCAACAGTCAGTATCTCCAAGCATAAAAGAAATTAATGGACGACTATGTGCACTATCACACCCCAAATTAAATAGCTTGCTTAAGGCCAAAGGTAGACAAAGCTGGGAGAGGGGAAATACTGAGCAGCCCAGACCACAGGCAGGGGAAGCAAGTTCACAGAAAAGAAACAGGCAAATGACTATAGAACACTTTGTGTCCTGAGACCTGAATATGATGCTTGATTCCTGGATTGATTATTTTTTATATCCTTCTATGGATTTTTCTTCCCCAGTGCATTCACTGTGTATGCTGGTTTTCCTTACTAGTGAACTAGCTCAATATTCAATGCAGTCTGTTTGTAGTTTGGTCATGAAGATGAAGCAAGTAGAATTTTCAAAAGTACCTTGTTTAGCTTTCTGCATTTCTATATGAGCGCATGTACAGAAACAGATTTAATATTGTATTTCTGTTACTCAAAATAATATGGGCAAATCTATTCTACAGCTGAAATTAAGGCTAGTGAATGATATTAGCCTCTCTAATTTCCTTCATTTTAATTTCTGAAATGCCAGATTTTGTTTTAAAAACTAATAAAAATACCATAAATTGCCAATACTTTACCCAAATTGCCAAAAGCAATTTTGCCTATAATAAAGCTATTGTGGGTTGGAACATTTTTATCAAGCAGTGCAGTATGATATGTTTTGCTTGATACGCTTTAGTGAACGTGCTGTTCTTGTGGAAGTTTCTATATGAGTTAGGAATAAAATACAGTTGGCAAAATTTCTTTGGCCTACAATAAGACTTTCTCAAGTTAATTTATCAATTAGCTTTAAATGATAAACTGATACACATGGTTGATCTTTAAAAGGCAGCTAAGTTTTTCTGTTACTAAGAAATGTGCATAGTCAGGGAATTTCAGGATGATGGAGATGCAGTCATTTAAAATACAGTTGAATCGCTATACTAACTGACTTTTTGAATTTAAGTTTGCAAATGAATGATTCGGAAGACCAGTATCGTTCCTCCAGCCAACCACCATAGAAAGGATAAGGAAGATTAATATGTTTTCCCCTGTTTGTCTTGTGTTTCTGCATCTAGTTCTGGAGAATTTTTTTCTGAACATTTTGTGCTGCAGCCTGGTATATAATATAGATGCTGCACAAGGTTTGCACAGTGGCTGTGAGACTGGCTGCTTGCTGGGACAGAAACCTAGATTACAGGCATGCTAGATTTACCCTGGAAAGCAGGATAAATGAGATAGCAGAGAGTTGACTGATTCTGCATGAGGTATTTACAATAACACTCTTAGGTGTCTCTCAGAGCCACTCATCTGTCTTTACTTTACAATTCAGCTTGCTATGTATATATTATCTTAGCTATAAGACTCCATCTGAAATCCTGCATCCCTGACCTCAAAGTAATATTCTCTCTTAACTGGAATGATCTCAGGGTTTTGTCCTTTTGTCCACTTACTATCTCAAATTTTGATGGGAAATGCCACCTGATATTGATTGCTGTAGTTTGCATAGTTATCCATTAGCAAACTAGGCTGTAACCACTGACATTTCTTATGCTGACCAATAAATAGATAGTAGTGGATTGCCTGTAACTGACTTGGGTTCCATATGTTAGTATGGCATTGCTGAACCATCCAGTCTCCCTTGCTAGTCTCTATTTACTTTCTTTCTTTTGATACTTCATTTTTGATATCTACTTTTGATCACAGAATTGAATGCTCTGAGCAAATCTGGGTGGCATTTTGGTATGTGCCTTAGTGGTGGATACATTGTAAGAGCCAGTAATAATTCCTGTGTTTGGTTCAGACAACTAGTTTTGAATGTGTTTTGGTACAATGCCAAAAACTAGTACCTTGTTTCAAAGTGACCAGCTTATTTTTATGATGTTCTGTTCAAATAGTTAGTTAAAAGATCTCCCAATTTAAGTACAACAGGATAGATATCTGTAAGAGAAAAAGTAAGTATGTGTGTTACCATCAATTAACAGGCTCATTTGATTTCAGCAAATTTTCAGCGCTTGAATTCGGCTGAACAGGCTCCTCACAAGATAGTAAAGAGAATAGGAATCTCCAGAGAACATTTAGAATATTCAGCACACCGAAAATGATATTTTTCTTTTGGAGGTTCATAGATTTTTTCCTTTAACTTTAAAAAGGACCAAAGGCAGTTAAGTTCTAGCTGAAGTGCTGAAAACAAAGTAAGCTCAACTTGGAGTGCCTAAATAAAGGTATTACTGAGGATGTTTGGGGCTTTACATGTATATGTCCTAGTTCATAATGAATTGCATCATCAAGATTTGTACCTCTATTGGCTGGCTGCACAGTCTGTATTTTCCTATGTAAAAAGGTGGTTGTGCAAGCAATTATCTGCTTTTAAATGGATGTGCAGATTTTACTGGCATGATGGACTATGAGCAAATTGTGGGAGCCATAAAAGTGCCTATACTTTTAAAAGTGCCTTACTTTTTTATCTGGTACTATCTGTTCACACTAGGGATGCATAAAATCTTGTCGTTATTTAAGCCTTTAAAATGGAAAAAGAGATGAATATAGATGTTGATAATAAATTTCATACTTAAGCAAGAGGAGATACTTACTGTATTTTTTGCAGGTTACAACCTGTCTCTGAAAGGAAAGGTTTATGATTAAGGTATTAGTGTCTGAGAGAATCAATAGCTCAGAAAGTGAGCGAGTGCTGGGTACATGAAGCAAGTTAACTGTGTCCTATCTGAAAGCGACAAATGAGTTCCAGGGGAAGGACAACATGGGAAATATGAGTGGAGGGACATAAGGTTGGAAGGGTAGTATCAGTCCATAGAAAACAGAAAAAAAACCCACACTTTTTTTTAAAAAAAAAAAAAAAATAGGGCTATTGCTTTTCTTCTCATGGGAGATATTTAACGTTTTTAAAGAAAAGAGGGTAAAAAAAAAGCCCAAACCCCAAAAGTGGCAATATGTCAATTCTCATTTAAATACAACAGCACTTTCTGCTGATGTGATTTAAATGAAGTGGAATCAGATCAGTGTAAAGTCAGAATAAGACTGAAGAGCCAATGATTTAGTAGATTCAGATTTATTAGTAGATTCACTATAAATTAGAGCACTAAAAACCAGGACAGAACAAGAGTCGGAACTGTTATGTTCTCAATAATATGATGTTTAAATTAATTTCAGGTCAATATATTTGAAAGTCAGCGAGGAAAGTGCTAATATAAACTATGTTTGAGGTTGGCCAGTGTCTTTTAACAAGGTATGTTAAGAGTTTCCTTCTGCAGTCCTTGTGTGTTATCAAGGACTACATGTTTTTGTGTTTAAGCATTTAGAAAATTTTGTCCTAAATACACTGGTCACAAGCACATTTACAAAAGCATGTTCTTGTCCTGGAAACAGCCCAAGCGCTATATCCTCTACAGGAATGGTGGGTATCCGTCCTTCCCCATCCACCTCTCCAGCTGCCATGGAAAACTATGCTACTTTGCAGAGATGCAACATGATGTGACAGGTACATACACAAAACCTGGACACTTGGTCTTGTTATTTTGTAGTTCCTTGCACTCTCTATGACAAAGCAAAAACCTCTCTTCTCTGTTAGAGTTCGGCTTCAGGAAAGAAAAGCCTCTTTTCCATGCAAGGTAGCTAGTTTCTACAAGGCCAGGACTGCTTTCAATGTATTGCTCCCATAGTGTGTTTTACCCAGATTAGTCCCTTTCATAGGCCTTTCACCATAGTTCCACTTAATCCAGTTTAGGATTGCATGCACCGCGAGCAAAGGCAGCTTATAGGTAGTTCTGACCTGATTCTTTTACTCAGAGTACTCTTGCAAAGGAAATAGACTGATACATAGGAAGACGTACATTTAATTTTACATGAAGAGTTTACGAGTCCCTAACAATTAAAGATTAATAGGCATGTTTGCTTGTATGAATGTGACCAGCCAAGCTGGATTTGATATTTACATACACTGAGGCACCTTTATATGAATGGGACACCACAGAGGGTTTTTAATTTGATAGCAAATTAAAATTATATATGCTTTTAGGTCTTTTAGAGATCTGTTGTGAGATAAGGGAGACTAGTAGTTCAACTACTTAAAAAAAATATTAAAAAGAGAAAGAGGGAGTTGGACTAACAAATGAAGAAGGGCTAACATGTTTAAAATAATAGTAAGTGATGTATTTCTAGGCAGGCCTATTAACTCTCACTAAGATTTTTACTCATGTCATTTAAGCATTTTTTTCTAAATCCATCCCTTGTCACCAAATCTAGTTAGAAATTTCTTCCATTGAAGCCCCCAATAAAATATAAAGTAATATAAATTGCTTATAGAGCATTATTCACTGCATCTATATCACTGTCTCCAAAGAGAACATTATTCACTTAAGCGTTATGCAAAACTGGTCTTTCTCTTGTCAGAGAAAGTAAACACGTAAGGAAGAGAACAATTCAGGTAGCTGACATCAGTGAGTGCATATACATCTCTTTCTGCTGTGTTTGCACACCTTTCCTAGCCTAGTGTCAATACAGAGGCATAGAGAAAACAACATGATGTTAACAGAAACTCATTGCCTTTGCTGGAGCTAGTATTTTTATTCCTGGAGATCCCTTGACATGCTCAAAATAACAAAGATCGCATATAAAAACAGGGCAATCAACGAGCAGCAATTTAAAAAATGTTGATAGAAAATGGAAAAAGTCTGAGATGAAAACTGTTCGATACGTTGAACTGCTGCATCAAGCTATTAGTGTCTTTTCCCTCTGTGTAGTCCTGAAGTGAGAGAGGTTTTGATTTTAGGCTAATGTCATATAGTACCCATTTATTAATAGACCTCTTCCATCACAGTTAGCCTGTACTGGGTGGAAAAGAATCCAAAAAGAAATGTGTGAGAGTTTCAGAGCCAGTGGCACAGCTCTTTTTAAAAGAAGGCTGACACAAGGGATGTAGTCATCTGGGAAGACGTAGTGGAGGTAATGGTCTGACTCAGTGTAATCCTAATGTTTTTGTGTCAAATGTTACTTTATTGTGCATCTCTTTTAGTTATCAGAAGCCTTTATTACGCCACAGGAACTGAAAAAACAGGCCAGGGAGGTTTTTATTTTACAAGAATGTAATTTGTAAATTGCAGATTAGCTTTGCTTTTTGGACAGTCACCACATAGGTGCAATAACACAGGTTTGAGCACAGAAGTTTTAATTGATTGGGTCAGTGCATGGTCAATCACTCATATCAATGATAATTCATAGTCAGGATTTTTCTCTCCTTCTTTCTCTTCTTGGTCAATAGTGCTAGGGACAATTTCCATAATCATTTTCTTCTGAGAGATTTTTTTCTTAGATATTAAAGATATCCCATTTCCTAGATTTGTGAATTCTTCAGTTATTGAAAGTCCATTGTGCTATAAGTAGGATTATATTTGATTCAGAAGTGTTTGTTGAACTGCTTTACAGAAACAGCAGATTACAAAAAAAAGGTATCCATGAAACGAAAAAGGAAAGCATGGTTTGGAGGTCCGCTAACATCAGAAGGTACTGGATCTGAATATTAACAAGTCATCTAGATGATAAGGTAATAGATGATCTTCTGAGAAGTCCTAATAAACAAACATAGGCTGAGAAGCTGATGTACATTAAGAAAAATATAACACACATGGACACCTATTTACCACTTGTACCTTTCCTCCAAACTATTTTTAATGACGGATACAAAAATCCGGTCTTGTAAACACATGCTGCAGTAATCCCATTTCTTGAAGTCTTGCACATGACTGGAAAATGCATAACTAAATCAATGTTGACTGTGCCTATTTATGCCAACCTGGTTCATTAAATGTGCATATACGATACATTTATGTAGTTAAATATACAGAAGTGTTTTAGCAGAGTAGCTCTGTATTTTGAGGTTTGCTTACACTTTGTAATTTTCTTGCTTGATGTGACTTTTAACATTTGCCCAGCCAGTCTCTGTGTCTCTCTCTCTTTCTCTGTGAGGTTCACAAGTAAACTGATTTAAAGATTGCATAATGACTGTTTGGCATATCCTACAGGCAAAGGTCCAGAAACCCTTTTTGCTGGCTATAACCTCAATGATAATGAGTGGCACACAGTGCGTGTGGTTCGGCGAGGAAAAAGTTTAAAGTTAATGGTGGATGACCAGCAGGCCATGACAGGTAGTGTGGCATTGTGACTCTGTGTTACTGGGGGGAAACACAAAGCAAAAAATGACTGAAGGAAAATGCCTTTATCTGAAAGCAGCAGAAGCTTTTTTTTTTTCTTGGATAAGATCAAAAATCCATGTTATGCATCTTGAAATACTGCTACTACAAGTGCATTATTACACTTGATATTAATATTACTCTAACATTGCTGTTGAAATTAACGAAAACCTCCATGCTGACTTAAATGAATGTTTTTATACAGTAATTGGAGAGAAGTCATTTGATATATCACTAATGAGAAAGCAAATAAAATGTTTTTAGCAGCACACTGAATTTATACTAAGGTTAAACTCTCTAAGCCATTGCTGTAAGAACGAATTTCATGAATGTTTGAAGGATATTCTATTGTGTTTTAAATCTTGCATCAGCTGTCCTCAATAATTAAATGTTAGGCAACAGACATCTCAAATACTAAAATAGCAGTTGGGATGGGAGAAAAAGCATGGCATGAATGCTAGCAGACATTAGAAATACTATATACTATGTATATATTATCAGAAATTATAAGAGAGAAGACTTTACTTTTGTTCTGTTAAAGGTAAGGCTTACATATGTGTCATTAATAGCAACAGATCTGGCTTCTGGTCCTGATTCCTTGCACAATACAATGTGCCTAATTTTGTATTAGCTATTTAGTATGTTCCTTTGTTTTCACATAGTATTAAATAGTTGTTGTCATTCATTTTAAGCTATGTTAAAACAATAACAATTTCAATGGGTTTTTAAAAGGAAAGCACCTTCTTTAGTATTTTTTCACCTCAGCAGAACACTGAAGACCATGTCGCTGGCAGAAAAATAATTGCTATGTAGTCATATAGCTGAAAAAACATACTTTCTAGAATCAGAAATTACCAATAGATCTTCCAGAGGTGAAGCAAAAATTTAGTCTGTGTATGTGATGATGCTTTGGGTCATTCTCCCAAGAAAGTGAATGGCCTAAACCAGTTATCTTCTTTGTGAAAATAAATATATAGTATTGGAGGAACCATACTGAAAAATAGCATCTTGCTACCTCATCTGGCAACTCAATAAGGCTACTTTGGGGATGTTTTCTAGTTAGAGGAAGCTGTTTACATCTGAATAAAATATAGCATATAAAACTACATGCGGATTTTCTGGGCTCCTCATGGCAGGTTTTTTATTTACAAATAGTACAGGTTACAAGACCACCAAGAAGTACTGTTTTCAGCTTTGGGTTCAGTCCCAGCTGCTCAGCACAGCTTTAGAAAAGTTCAAAATATACGTGACGGATTAAGATGAAAACAGGAGGTTTCTATCGTGTATAGTCTAGTCAAGTGAAGTAATAAGTAAAGAATGAAGGACTGTAAGTCCCATCAGATCCTGAAAGCTTAAGATGGAGGGGAAGCCATTAAATAATTCAGCCTCACTTTCTATTTTTTACAGGTTATAACGTATCGCCTGTTCATCCATGTACTGAGCTTAGTTATCTTTGATGAATGCACAATTTGTGCATGGATAAATAATATCTTTCAGAATCAAAACTAGCTTTCATTGAAAGTCATACAGGTGGTTTTGAAACTTTTATTCATCATAGAAGAGTTAAAATACTCACAGTCCTGATGCATTTTGTTTTCTGGAAATGTATAGAAAATGAGTGGACTGAAGGAGGTTACTATAGTCGGATAATAAAAAGGATACCTAGCTTATGGGTATGAACAGAAATTCATTTGGCCTTTTGTATGTCCAATAGCATTGCAACAGGTAATGCATTTTGTGCACCAACCTGACAAGTTAAAAAAGACAAAACCACCCAACCTTGTAAGCACAAACTGCAGTCTCTCTCTTTTTCTTCATTGCTGTAGTTGCAAATACTGTGGAACATTATGTGAAGTCTCAAGTCCTGTTAGCATGTTTGTACAACTGAAATGTTGAGGGAAATTAGTGATGTGAGCCCAGATTCTGGAACTTTTTTATTATTATGATCAAAAAAGAAATACATTTAAGGTAGTGAATGTAGTGAGGATACTGCGCTACAGGCCAAAGCTTAGTGGATTTTTGCCATCACATTTATGCAATACCATCTGAAGTGATAGAAGACTGGAATACATAATGTTCCTCCTGTAAAACATATGATCTTCAGCTCTCTGTCTGTGATCCAATATACAGCTCTTGGCCTTGCAGAAAGTTACAGGTTTGGCATTTTTCAAGACAGCTCCCTGACTCATTACTGCAAGGAAGAACCCACCTTTGCTAATATGTCAGGAGAAGTGGTATCTTCAGAGCTCATGTTTAGAAACAAGAACATCAAGAAGGCTGTCCTTGGGGATTAAGGTGCCTCTTGCAGTGCTCAGCCTGTATGACTCCAGATCCCAGATGCTGATGGTGTTCAACGACATCAGCAGACATAGGTCAGAATGCATCCTGAACTAAGTAAGCTGCTTGTATATATTTATCATAAATTATTAGAGCAATTTTCCTTTTTTTTAAATAATTGTATTAAAACTTGCAGACCTATTTTCACTGTAACTTCACTGATAACTGTATTTGTATCTCAGTGCTGTGACTTAACCTGTTTGTGAATCCATCTCTCTGGTCAAAGCCCAAATATCTACATTAATCTTGCCCTTACCCTTTCTGTCTTCACACACACGTACACAGACGCTCGCTTAATAAACCTATGAAGGTTCAGCTGTCTAAGCCTGCCTCAGGTCTTTCTGCACCAGCGCTAAACATGTCCAGCCTGGGTGAGAGCTCACACTCTTCTCTTGGAATAGTATGTTCAGGGAAGGACAAAGGGAACTCAGCCTGTCAACACCTTTGAGCTGCAACTGTGGAAACTTGTATTACAGAGCAGTTTTATGCCAGTATTTATTCCAGCTTGGCTGTGTCTGCTGTTCACCTTCTTTATATTCCATGAGAGACACAAAACATCTAAGGAACTGGGGAATCTAGTCCATGGTTTGCAAAAGGTAGATTAAGTGGTAAAATTGATTAGTAATCAAAAGGTGTTTTGTCATCATACCCACACAACATGGCCATGGATCAACCGTGTGATAGTACTGCCGTACTTCTTTAAAATAAGCATAGAAAAAAGTCTCTGCTCCATTAGAAAAGGGAACTCTTCAGTGGACACAATTTTGTTGTGCTAGGTAAGGTATTTAATAAGTAGCTTAAAAACTTAACTGACCTGTATGCAGTGCTCCCTGGCAGTGTTGATCCTTTCCTTCAGATTAGCTCTACAGTCAGCAAATTTCAGGCTTTCTGCTGTGTAAGAGTCCTTTCATGACAAAGACAGACCCAAAAGTAGCTGTGAGGCCTGGTTTTGGCTGCCTTTCTGAAGTGAGCAAGTCCCTTGCTGTTTTCAGGATTACAAGACACTGGCATACACCCCTGCTGAAAGTTTTCTGCTTCATCCATCTCTTGGGCTCTGCCCCCTTCTCCATGGTTTATCCCAGTGGCACAAAACTTAATTGCATTCAAGGAAGGCTCTGTCCACCCTTACAGCACAGGGTTTTGCAGCAGGGCCAGCATTAATGTACCTAAGACAGCTTAAACAGGAATCCTTCTTTCCTCTTGCCGAATCATGCACTTCTACGGAAAACACATGGAGTAATATCCCCCAAACTGTTATGCCTGTCTTCCATGAAACTCTTAACATTGTAGTTTTAGGTCTGAGATTTGCCTTTGTGTTCTTCATGTTGTGTTAATTAATTGCACTTGCATATAGTAAAACCATGTCTGGTTAAGTATAACCAAAGTGAGGGATTTTGGTGGCAGCTTGATATACTGTGGTATTGTGCTTCAGTTTAGAAATCTTGCTGTTGGCCTTATCCAAACATACTGAGCTCAGCAGAAAGGCTTCCAGATGTTTACGAGTAGTTTGGATGAATTTAGAAGAATCCTCTTTAGAGCCAAGAATTGACTTTGCACATTCTGAAAAGTGTGAAATTGATGCAGATACTTAAATCACATTATGTGCTTTTTGACCTCCCATTTCAGATGCTAACATGTGTTTTCTTGTTACTATTTAAAGGTCAAATGGCTGGTGATCACACACGACTGGAATTTCACAACATAGAAACAGGAATAATAACAGAACGGCGCTACCTGTCTTCTGTGCCTTCTAATTTCATTGGGCATCTACAGAGTCTTACATTTAATGGCATGGCGTACATTGACTTATGTAAAAATGGAGACATCGATTATTGTGAGCTAAATGCAAGATTTGGGTTCAGGAACATCATAGCAGACCCTGTAACCTTTAAAACAAAAGCAAGTTATATTGCATTGGCCACGCTACAAGCATATACATCTATGCACCTTTTTTTCCAGTTCAAAACAACCTCTCTGGATGGATTGATACTTTATAACAGTGGCGATGGAAATGATTTCATTGTGGTTGAATTAGTAAAAGGGTATGTATGGATTAGCATAATGACAAAAACAGTCTATTCAAAGTGTATGTACAGGAGAAATACAAGGGAAAGTTTAGGATACAAATCTTTATCTGACTGGACATATGTGATTGATGAATATTTTTTCATGTTAAACTTCATATACTTTATTGTGGCTTTTTCTTTCAGATGAAGCTAGATGTCTGAAAAATATGAAAGTAAATAATAGGTATAACTTCTATAGTGTTTACCACAAAGAAGTACTAGTTTGTAGCCTTCCTCTTATTCCCTCTCTACGTATGTATGTATGTGTTGTTACATGGAGTGCTCATTACTTTCCAGAAACTTGGGGCTGCGTCTCAGCCCATCTAAATGAATGGTGATTTTTTGTGAATTAAGGTTGCTTCCCCATTTGGCATTCATTGTTGTCGTCTGGTTTTACCAGCACTACTGAGGACTACAAGGAAACAGGAAATATTGGACATATTATTTAGTGCCCACTTGCTATGTAAAGAAAAAGGAAACTTTTCCAATTTTTTCTCTTTTCCCAGGTATTTACACTATGTGTTTGACTTGGGAAATGGTGCAAATCTCATCAAAGGAAGTTCTAATAAACCTCTGAATGACAACCAGTGGCATAATGTGATGATATCAAGGGATACCAACAATCTCCATACTGTAAAGATTGACACTAAAATCACAACACAGAGCACAGCAGGAGCCAGAAATTTAGATCTCAAAAGTAAGTACAGTAAATCCTGTATAACCTACAGTGAGGGACATTACAGAATGATAACTTGAATAATGTATGTACAGTATAATTTTGTAATACCATATGAAATGTTTTATTTGATAATAATTGTGATCACAAGAGATGACGTCTTCTTTATGTTAGTCTGACAATGCCAGTTTAGTAGTAGTTCTGCACAGTTAGTACAACTTTAAATGTGTGAAAATGCCACAGGAAAAAAAAGTAGGAAACGCTAAGAATACAGAGTGGCCCATATATACCAAAAGATAATTGGAGGACTAAAGGAGCTCTAAAATATCTATGGAAAAGACTTGAATTTTACATGAACATAACTTATGTAAGTGACATGCAGAAACCACAGCCCAAGCTTTACAGTATGACTACAAAGGTTGTGCAGAACTGATGATCTCTGTGTTAGAGAATTGGGGAACGTATTGACCTGTCCCCCACTGTTCAGTATTCCACATAAAACCTACTTTTTGTTGGGAAAATAAATGCAACACAGTATTTTGATATAAAATATCTTGTAAGTAAAGCAATCTTATGTGGCAATCCTCCAATGAATCAGTTATAAATACAAGTTGCCAGATGTATTGAATCATAAACATATACTCACCTAAATATGTAATGTGTTGTAATTTCAATTGCAGGGAGGGATAAACTTTGTTTTATAGGTCTAAACCTTCATTTTAAAGGTCCAGCTAGATTCTTAAGATCCATTTTAATAAACCAAACTGATATATATGTGTATTTTAAAATAAGTAATAGTAAATAGTTGTAAGAATGACCTTCTGAAAAGCTAATCTGCATCAAAGGAAAATATATTTTTGAAAGGATGTATAAATATACTTTTAAAATACTCCTTACCTAATCAGACATAAGAAAATATGTCCTGGTCACGTGTAAAAGTATCATGTGTTTTAACAGTCTTTATAAAAGTTCTTGTTCGGAAACCCAAAATTTCATAACAGTCAAAGAAAATTTAATATTTCAAAAGTCAGGATGTTAAAAGCAGATATTAATATTCCAGCAAGAGCTTATTTCTTGCTGGATTTTCTTTTAACTCCCTCTGAGTCACAGATAATGAGCTGACCTTAGTAATTATTCTGGATTTTGTGCTATTTTACATGTTTGCTTCACTTGAAAGTGCTATTAAGATTGTAAGAAAGACTGTGAAAACTGTATCTTGATATATCATAATCTTCAGTAAGAGCCTCTTTATCAGAAATGCTTGGTTTTTAAATTAAAGCTTTTTGGATGGCTCACGCTCCATTCTCAAAATTGTATTTGAAACTTGTGCCATGTTCTTTCTCATTTTTGCACTCTTGTAAGTGCAGTCAATGTTTATTAAGACCATGTAATATCTGAATGTTATTTTTTATGCTGTAGAGAAAGCATCCACCTTATTCTTTCACTAATAATAAATACTACTTATGCATATGAATATGTACATATATGTATTTAATCTGCTTTTTTCACCAGTATATTAATTAGACATAAGTAGGAAAATCAGTCTTGTTAGAAACTGATAACTAAGTTAACACAGTCATTTTATTCGACATCTTTTTCAAACTGAACGCGGTGGTTTGATATGTTGTTTTATTTAAGAAAAGGGAAAAAAAGTTTGAACGACGTGCTTAATAAAGGCACTAGAGGGCACTGTTATTTCACTAAATGCACTGCTAAGTGCCTTCACAGAGAGCTCATCAGCGAGGATAACCTATAAAATCCAACATCCCTTTGTTTCCTTCACTTTGAAAATTCTACTTTTGCTTTACCCTTTTGAAGTCAAACTGTATCCATAGCTGGTACATTTTCTAACCTTGAATTCCAGTGGAAAAAAACTGAAGAGCATGAAAAAACATGCTGAGATTTGAAGCGAGGAAGGTGAATTGTATTAGATGATGATTTTCTGTAATTCACCACTCAGGAAATGTGGCTAGTAAACGAATAACAAGCCTGACGTATTCAGTACAGTAATATACAGTAAGCTTCTTTCTCAAACTGGTCTAGTGTATGCAGGTCCTCAACCTCTGTCTTCTCATAGTAGTATGTTTCATTTTATTTTTTTAATGTATTCTATTATATTTTGGTTGATTGGTTTCCTTAAATATGGCACAGCACACATATCATGAGGATTTTTGTTGGGTTTTTTGGGGGAGTTGAAGCTGATACATTTTAGCCATCAGGCTAAAAAGGAGAAAAAATTGCCTTTCATTATTATTTTTTCTTCCTTTGTATTCAGTTGAAATGCTTTCCAGTAGCTTGTTCTTTTCTATTTTATGTCAGTGTTTCTTATGGTGAGACATCTCTGTTATGCTATAAACACTCCATACACTTTACTGATACAAGCAGCTATGGTTAATTCATTGTCCTATATTATTTTAGCCCTAGTAACAAGGAAATTCAAAATTATACTTCCTGCTAGTGATATCAATAATTCTGTTTAACCAGAGTTAGCATTAGGTGAAATATAAATGTGTACAGCTAATGTAGAATCTGCAGCGTTTCTGAGTAATTGTAGAGTTACCAGATTTCAGATGCTGAAATCTAAGCTAATCCTGGAAAGATAAATCAATATATGCAGTTTTTTGCAAATACACAGTGAATTCGGTACGAAAAAGTGACACAGATTGTGTTGTAGATCCTGCAAAAGATGCCAGTTGTCTGGGAAAGCAGACAGTTGCCATAAAAATATGGGAGAGAATTTCCACTATGTGTAGGATTTGGCTATATAACATAGAAAGTCCATTATTACAGACATGGGTTCACTGCATAACCTCTGCTACAATTTCAGTGGATTGGAGTGGGTACCTGTGGAAACAATTATATTAAATTCTCCAGCTTAATTATTGCTGCAATTAGATAGGTAAATTATAAATTGGAGACAAATAAATGAGTGAAAATAGTTCTGTGTTTGGATCCCAAGAACTGTGTTATTTTTCCTAGCACAGAAAATTAGCGAAGTGTACTTGGGTGCAGTTCTAGCAGATAACCTGTGAAGATAAATGAGTCTTAACAGCAAAGGCAATGCAGCTCAAGCCTGCCAACATTCAGTTACACACCAAATTCGTTTATGTATATTTCATGAGCAGATTCCCTGTCCTGCTTTCAGTATAGCTCAGATGGTTAGCATGACTACAATTCAAGTTCTTCACAGACTAAAGTAGTTGGGTGGAAGGGGAATTCTTGCCTGCTGTACTTGATGCTGTGCTCTTACGGTCTTGAGAGGTCCAAGTAACCTCGAAGGTGCATAAAAATGCAAGTGAAAGTGGATTTTGACTTGTGCTCTTATTCCTCACTGTTGCCAAAGAAAAGATGTCTCCTCTGCTCAGACTGTAGGTATTACAACATCTGTAATGTCTCTTCCCTCTCCACATTTTCTTCCTGTGGTGTGGGAAATTGGAGTTCTGTCAGAATTTTTTTTTTTAAATATTTGAAGACACATGATCTGCTTTCAAGGAGGAGGAACATCCTCAAGCATGACTTTGTATCCACTTGCCTACTAGGGTTTAGTCTTCCTTTTGCTTCTCTCCTGCACACACAGGCACTATTTTAATCCCCAAAGTTCTCACCCACTTTCTTTAAACAGCAAACATACAAAAAACTACAAGAATCAACTCAGAAATTAAAATATTTTAGCATTTTAGTTGTTTATAAATTGTGATGAAAGGTTGAAATATCATACTCTCAGAAAATGAAAAGCTAAGGAATGCTGCTGTTATTTTAGATTTAACAATAAGTAGTTACAAACTTTTCTAGAAGTTGGTAGTTTCAGTACTTCAGTATCCCATCCTATTCCAAACTTCCTAGCTATGCTGTACTCTCCAGCATGAACTGCAGTCATCCTAATTTTGATATTGGGCTAACTATATTTTCTTTTAAAGGAAATAACCATCACAAAAAAAAATCCTACCCAACTCAACATTTACGGTTTGATTTTTTGCTGCCTATGCAGCATCTTGTACATCTTTAAGACCTGCTTTTTTGAACTGACATCTATACTTTCAACTTGTCTCACTCTGTTATTCTCTTCCATGTGGCCTTCCCAAAGGTCAGTTTTGGAGTCTGTTGTAAGTCATGTGTTATTCCTGTGCTGTTATATCACTTCTACCTCAAAAAATGCTGTTCATATTAGAGCATACATCAGAATCAACTTTCTTGGATTTAAAAATCCTGTCTGGATCTTGTCTGTTTTATTTCTGTACCTCTTCACTGGCCTCTGGCTTCCTGTGTTCCTTTGTGAGATATGGGTGCTGTTGCTATACACATTTGCCTTTTCATTTGATTTTTTGCTCCTATAGTGTGAAAACAGCCTAGTCTGAAGCATCCAAAAGAAAAGTAATCATATTACTTTCTGGTATCACCTCGGTGGTTTTGCAAATGGACTTTAAATATACTTCTTCCATGTACATAAACACTCACTTGGCAATTAATTCATCCTTGTAAACTTTTAATGCAATTAACTAAATTATCAGTAGATCTACTAGCCTGGCATATTCATTGATGATTCATAATAGTCACTTAATCTATTGATATTTCATTTTCCTGTCAAAGGAGGTTATTCATGCTATGCAAAACTGAGCTAAATTAGTCTTGATCATAAGGAGATTTCTTGTTCCAGCAGTGGAAATTGAAATTATTTTGAATTCATATAATATTTGTCCCTGTTGTTTTACATTGAGCCCATTATTATTGTTGCTGCATTATATGTTTTTCTCTATATTACAAGGTTTCTGTCAATGGCAGTGATTCTTCATATTTCTATTACTAAGAAACAAAGCTTTAAGAAGCACAGAAAAGTATTTTATATAAAAACGCAAATTTGTACAAATGAACAAGTATTAATGGTTAAATTTCTCAAATAAACATGCATGAGCTAATTGTAATGACCTTGCCAGCAGGCTGTGAACTCTTCATGCAGAAATAATGTTCTGTTCCAAATGCAGAGTTACAAATACTGTCAACAGTAAATAGATCTTCCTAATGTGACCTGTTGGAGTAGACAACGGCAAATGCAGCTGTTGTCTTCCTGATAGTGTTGGAAAAGCAGCATCTATACAGATGGAAAAATAAGGATCTTAAAACTGAGAGCTCTTCTTTGAGACTTCCTGTGTAGCAAAGATGTACGGGCAGATAAACAATAGGAGATTGGACAACCTGGTCTAATGCAAATTCCTTCATCCTCCTTTCTTTGCAACTTTTCACATACTGCTTCTAAAGAGCTATGCTGTCTACCAGGTTGTGAAAATAATTTAGGCAATGCTCAGCGGTCAGAAATTGTATCCAGATTTCCAAAATTATGAGATGGGGAAAAAATTTAAATTGTACTCCAGTACTTCTGGATTAAATCAAAATTAAAGAAAATACTCTAGTGTTTGTGCTGAACTCTGTGAAGTCAACAACATTGCAGTAGTCTTTCAGATCACTCCGTGGTGAGAGAAATTTTTTGCTTTCTGCTTCTTCTCCCCTGCTCTTTTCAGTCTACTACACACACACAAATGTATAGATTTGCTAACATTTCTACAGCTGTTTGGCATGCTGGTTATTACTGTTGCTCTTGTGGAATTTCTTTCAAGCCCTTCTGGAATACTATGTAGAAGTTATGCTAAGGATAAGATAGGAAACATATATGCTCTTAAAACTTACAAAAAAAAATCTGCATATTTAGCATAAATACATCCCACTGCATCCTAGCACCCCCCTGACCCTGGCCAAGAAGCATGTCCTAAACTTGTTTTCAAAATGTGCTGCCATAGGTATGAGAGTGCCATCCTCATGGATCTTGCTATTCTGACTGAGCAGTCCTTTTTTGCAAAAGAGCTGCTTTGTGTAGTATCCTCAGAGTCTGGAAGTGATTGTCATGATCAAGAAGTTGGTAATATTAGATAAAAACCTCTCAGCTTTTTGGTAGCTTTATGTGGAGAATTCTTCACTGTTTGGAAAATAAGCTCTGCTAAGAGCATGTGTTGGCTATGAAGCCAAGAGCTAAGGCTATGAAGCAGAGAATGTGTAAATGATTTCAGAAGAATATCAATAGGAAGGGAAATCTGAGTATACTATGTCATGAAAATGCGTGCTTCATTAGAGTTTTGTCTATTTTTCAGGTGTATACAATGTACAAAAGTGGTCAGAATAGGAAAAAAATGAAGGACATTTCATGTGCTTGAATGCCCCACCTCTCCACCACAACCATCCCCCTCATACAGAGCAATTGGCATAGCATTGATTCTGTGGGAGATGGATTACCATGCACATTTATATGGCAATTAGATTTTATTATTTACCACTTAACATGCATCACCAACTTTCCTCACAGTCCACTGGACAAGCAGACTGCTTTGGTTTTAAATCTGTTTAATCTTGTTCATGCCAGTGCTTTCCACCTAGTTTTCAATGGGGGAAAAAAAGAAGCAAAGAGAAATCATAGAATCATTTAGGTTGGAAAAGACCTTTAAGACCATCGAGTCCAACTGTAAATCTAACACTGCCAAGTCCACCACTAAACCATGTTCCTAAGCACCACATCTACAGGTCTTTTAAATACTTCCAGTGGGATGGTGACCCAACCACTTCCCTGGGCAGCCTGTTCCACTGCTTGATAACCCTTTCAGTGAAGAAATTTTTCCTAATACCCAATCTAAACCTCCCCTGACACAATTTGAGGCCATTTCCTCTTGTCTTATCACTTGTTGCTTGGGAAAAGAAGACTGACACCCGCCTCACTACAACCTCCTTTCAGGTAGTTGTAGAGAGCAGTAAGGTTTCCCCTCAGCCTCCTTTTCTTCAGACTACACAACCCCAATTCCCTCAGCTGTGCCTCATAAGACTTGCTCTCTAGCCCCTTCACCAGCTTCTTTGCCCTTCTTTGGACTCGCTCCAGCACCTCAATGTCTTTCTTGTAGTGAGGAGCCCAAAACTGAACACAGTATTCAAGGTGCGGCCTCACCGGCGTACAGAATCACACAGAATCACAGAATCACACAGAATCAACCAGGTTGGAAGAGACCTCAGGGATCATCGAGTCCAACCGCTGCCCCTACACCATGGTGTCAACTAGACCATGGCACTAAGTGCCATGTCCAGTCTTTTCTTAAACACATCCAGAGATGGTGATTCCACCACCTCCCTGGGCAGCCCATTCCAATGTCTAATAACCCTTTCTGGAAAGAAATTCTTCCTGATGTCCAACCTGAACCTCCCCTGGCAAAGCTTGAGGCTGTGCCCTCTTGTCCTATCGCTAGTTGCCCGGGAGAAGAGGCCAACTCCAACTTCACTACAACCTCCCTTCAGGTAGGTGTGGACTGCAATAAGGTCACCTCGGAGCCTCCTCTTCTCCAGGCTAAACAACCCCAGCTCCCTCAGCCGTTCCTCGTAGGTCAGACCCTCCAGACCCTTCACCATCTTGGTCGCCCTCCTCTGGACTCGCTCCAACACCTCAACATCTTTCTTGAAGTGCGGGGCCCAGAACTGAACACAGTATTCAAGATGCAGCCTCACCAGTGCCGAGTAGAGAGGGACGATCACTTCCCTAGACCGGTTGGCTACACTATTCCTAATAGAGGCCAGGATGCCATTGGCCTTCTTGGCCACCTGGGCACACTGCTGGCTCATGTTTAGCCGGCAGTCGATCAGCACCCCCAGGTCTCTTTCCACCGGGCTGCTTTCTAACCACTCTTCCCCGAGCCTGTAGCGCTGCATGGGGTTGTTGTGGCCGAAGTGTAAGACCCGGCACTTGTTCTTGTTGAACCTCATGCCGTTGGTCTCGGCCCATCTATCTAACCTGTCCAAATCCCTCTGAAGGGCCTTCCTACCCTCCAGCGGATCGACACTGCCACCCAGCTTGGTGTCATCTGCAAATTTACTGAGGGTGCACTCAATCCCTACGTCTAGATCATCTATAAAGATATTGAACAGCACCGGCCCCAGAACTGAGCCCTGGGGAACACCGCTAGTGACTGGCCGCCAGTTGGACTTTGCCCCATTCACCACCACTCTCTGGGCTCGGCCATCCAGCCAGTTTTTAACCCATTTAAGAGTCCACCCACCCAAGCCCCGGGCAGCCAGTTTGTCCAGGAGGATGCTGTGGGAGACAGTGTCCAATGCCTTACTGAAGTCTAGATAGACTACATCTACTGCCCTGCCCTCATCTACTAAGCGGGTCACTTGGTCATAGAAGGAGACCAGGTACAGGAAGGGGGCGATCACTTCCCTTGCCCTGCTGGCCACACTATTTCTGATAAAGCCAGGATACTGTTGGCCTTCTTGGCCACCTGGGCATGCTAGCGGCTCATGTTCAGCTGGCTGTCAACCAGCAACCCAGGATCCTTTTCCTCCAGGAAGCTTTCCAGCCACTCTTCCCTAAGCCTGTAGTGTTGCATGGGGTTGTTGTGACCCAAGTGAAGGACCCGACACTTAGCCTTGTTGAACCTCATACAGTTGGCCTCGGCCCATCAATCCAGGCTGTCCAGATCCCTCTGTAGAACCTTTCTACCCTCAAGCAGATCAACACTCCTGCCCAACTTGGTGTCATCTGCAAACTTACTGAGGGTGCAGTTGATCCCCTGGTCCAGATCATTGATAAAAATATTAAACAGAACTGGCCTCAATACTGAGCCCAAATAAAGCAGCTGGGAATCTGAGAATTGTTATTGTTAAGAAAATGTTTTTGTGTAATTGGTTTTTGTTTGGGAATACTTGTCATTTGAGAACAGGATTGTTGGGGAAATTGTGGATTTTAACCTGGAGAAATCTAGGGGAATGTTCAGACTTGAGCACTTACCTTTTCAGTATCTACTTTTGTCCATTGAAAACTTAGTAGCTAAGGACATTGTCATGTCATTGCGATTCGCACCCCCCACACACACACACACTTTCTACCACACAGCTTTACTTGCTTGTGAAACATGGGCATATTTGCATAAGCATTGAGCAGTTCTGAACAGAGCCAAAAAGTGTAATAGGAATGAAAACTGAGCACCAAGAGGTGAATGCAGAAGTGGAGAGCACATCCAGCAGAGCCGAGATGTAAAACAGTGAGCAGCATTGCAACAGCATGAGAAGAAGTTTCTTGACTTGCACATTTGTACTAAGTGCAGAAAGTCTTCAATGCAGTTATGAGAGTAGCATGGTTATGAGAAGTGTGATGGAATCAGGAGACTTGGAGAAAGGTAGATCAGCAGGTATATCTCCAGTGTGAACTGCTGTAGAAATCGGAGGCAAGAGAAATCTGCAAGGTGCTCTTCACGGTGCACCTATCAACTGTGAGTTCTTTCTGATACCTCTTAATCCTTACCACCTTTTTTCTGTCAGTGTGGATTAGGGTGCAGTGCTACAATGAAACTGTAGAAAGAACAATATCAACCAAGGGAGGAAATATCTTCTTCAAAGTTAAATTCTCTTGACAAATAACTAGAATATGTCCTATATGCCAATAAGGATGAGTAAGGAGAACGCACAGTGCCAGCATTTCAGTGCTGGTGATTTCTTTTTTTGAATAACTTTAATGGGGTATTCTGAAGGTGGTGTAGAATTGGTCTGAAAAGATCAGTTTCCTTCCCAAAAGAGCAACTTGCTAACTCGTAAATTCATTTTTTTTGCCTGTAATCATTTTGCCTTGCTTGGTTATCAGTACAGGGAATGTGGAAGATGGAAGGCACCACCTGTCATATCATACAACTGCCTCTTGCCCAAAAGATTTGAAAGGACAGATAACTCAGCAGAGCCTGGCAAGTAAACTAGCTGCCCTTTCCCTTCTTAGGTGAGAGAGTCTAAAACTGCTGGAATTCATCACTCCAACAGGAAAAATACTTGAAAAGCCTACTTTTCTTCCAAAGAAAAAAAAAATCACATCAAAACCAAAAGACTTCAACCACAAATCAACACTGAAGCTACAGAATGGACTCTTTGAAGTGAATAAGTGGGCATAAAACACTAAGTTTATACGTTCATGTCTTGCCTTAAGTGCCCTTGCAAGTGGTAGACGAAATTCAGTCATGCTTGGCTGTAGGACCAAACGCGCATGTGAATGCGCAGCAAGTACGTATTCTCTACTGTAAAAGGAGATTTGAAAAGCCGTATGCTGGAGCGTATGTGCTGCAGAAGCTGTGTGGATGCATCACTTAAGTCTTTGTCAACTGTCCTTCAGTTTCTTATTGGGTTATGATCAGAGCAGTCTTCTTGATTTATTCAAAAAGAAGAACAATTATTTTTCATTGACATTTTTAAAGGATCAAATAATTCTTTTGATATGGAACAAAAAGTAAATATTTAGTCATGAATAATGAAAGTGGGGACAGACTCTAGAATCACCACTCATCTATTCTTCAGGCCCAATTCCTTTTCTAAAGCATGTGTTGAAACCCCACACCTGAAAGAAAAGTCACTGCTTTGCTCTGCCTGTTGCACAAAGTAAATGGTAGGTAGGTGCTTTTGTATATTGGAGAGGGGAGAAGGTCATTAAGGACAAGTAGGCTCCCATATTTCATTGAATGTCAAAGGCATCTAGATGCCTACCTGACATCTTCATTTGAGACAAAATCCCTTGATTCAAGATGAGGATATTGTCTTTTGTGTTTACGCTAGTGCATAGTCAGCTTGTGTGAGAGTAATTTATTTTCACATTTCAGTTGCCTCAAAAATACCATGAATTGGGATTGTGTGGGTCTTCTCATGTAGAGTTCCACCTAGTACTTCATTGTGCAGCTATTAAGATACTACAAAGTGATTTCTATTGATCTTGTAACAGCAAATCATCTGTTTTATGAAGGACTTGAAAAAAGTTGAGCAATTTTTTCATTTGAGATTAGACTTTCCCTATGGTATTTCTCAGTCTTCTCAGTCTTCGTTCCTCTTTGCCTGCCTGAGGGAAGAAGATGTTACATGCTTGATCATTTTGAAATAGCATATTTGGAGAAAAGTGTGCCTGACACCTCAGCTTCACCACAACCAGATGTTCCTTTGTATTTTCATGTGTCGTATAAAGGAATTGTGGAGATGCCTGTTGCGCTTTCAGAACCCACCACGTTATGCCAGGGCTATCCATCTATTTCTTGGGGAGTACACTGCAGAAGCACAGTTGTTCCTAGCCGTAGTGGTGATTTAGTACAATGTAGCATTAGAAACAAGACAGAGAAACTGCTTCTAAAAGAAATGAGAAATGAAGAGAATAGCTGAATATACAGTTGAAACCAGCAGCACAACAAGACATGAAGGGACAGAATGTCTGCTTTTGGAGAGAGTGATGGATTTGAATGTATCTTTGTGCAGTCGTATAAAAACATTACAGGGGTATTGTCTTTATGGGTTATGAAAAAGCCAAGCCACAGTTTGTTCTACTGTTTTATTTCCTCCTTTTTGTTTTGTTTTCATTCATACACGGAACCATATTTGAATGAATGATGTTCATTTCTTCTCAAGAATGGTGTTCAAGAAATGAACACCAGGCATGTACAACAAAACATATGTATTTCGGAGAGTAAAGAAGCCTAACTATATCCTGGTTAAACTACTTGTTCCCTGAGCAATATTTACATGTTTCTGTTAGCATTATAAACATGTGGATAATTCCCTCTCTATTAGTGCTTGAAGACAATGGTGGTCATTAAATTAAATAGTTTTTGCCAGCAGCATGTATCATGTAAGAATTCTCGGGTGTGGACATGAATCAGGAAAGGAGGAAATTCTATGGGGTGACCTGTCAGCAATGTCAGTAGTTAGTGCCAAATAATAAGATACTTCTGCTACTTATTGAGAAAAGAAATAAATAGAACAGCATCTTCAATTTTTATTTTAGATTTCTTTGGTTTAGCATTTGCAAAGTTCTTATTTTGAAGAAATGTAGAGGCTTGGGATAAAAAAAGATGAGTTATTACAGAAGGATTTGGCAGTATTTGTTTCACCAACAGTTGTGTGTGACTCACTGTTGTGTGGTGTTCTCTGCGGTTTTTCGTAAGTGTGATTCCAATAATGAATACATTGAGAACTTGGATTCCTTTATTAGCTAGCAATTTGCTTCTGTGTTAAATTCACTTGTCCTCAAAGCACAAATCAGCTCTAAGTCACAAAAGAGACACATAGGTGTAAATAGTAAAGCTATTGTTGGAATAAATGAAGGTCTTCATTACCTGTAAAATATATGAATTAAACCCACTAAACTCTTTTCTTTGTCAGTGCTTATGATATAACTGACCACTACTATTATTGCCATGATTTATAGGTATAGCTCTGAAAGTGCTGGCTTCCAGTTAATTCCTCTGACCTGTAATTAACATGCCAGTGAGAAACACTGTAGCATACTTACTTTTCTGGCCTCAGAAAAATGAAGAGAGGAAACAATCCTCCCTCTCTAAATAAAAGGGGTAACTCTGTGTACTGATTCCTAATATAATTAAGAAGACAGTTGTGAGATTAAGGAGTACCTGCCCTCAAATAAAGTGCCTTATTTGAAGCTTCTCCAGAGATCACAAGGAAATCTTGGAGCACTCTATTCTCTCACCCATTTCTTTACTACCTGCTACTTTGTTTATGCTAGTTGATATATTTATATAAATTGGTTATTTTCTTTTATAAATTAAGGAAAGTCACAATGGTAAGGAAAAAATGGAGACTTTTTCAGGAACACATTTAAAAATCAAAATAAACTTCAGAAGAAAATGAACATGCATGAAATGTAATAGCTAAACTTTAGCTCCAGAAACTATGGTTAGCACTGTAATACAAGTATATCCCTTTCTATACGTACTTAAAAAAAATGCTCATCTGTTGAAAGAAAGAAATAGAAGAATTGCATTTTTCGTTGTGTACAACTCCTGAAATGGTAACACGTTTTCAGTGGTAGCAGTATTGCGATAGTATTGCATTGAGGCTGCAGCTAGTTTAGATAGTGTCATGATCTCATACTATTGATCTGATGAACTGTGATACCTTACTTAATGAAATAACTTACATGTAATACATGAGGGTAAATAGGCAGATACACAACAAGGGATTAATCCTGTTTTAGAGCATGTAACGTTTCCAGTAGTAAAGCCGTGCTTACATAAGAAGTGAAAAAGAGGAGAAAACCTGAGAATTTGTATCATACTGTGTTGAGTCCTCTGATCTCTTTTAGTGTGAGCAGAGACAAGCTTTATCTTTTCCAAACCTCTGCTAATGCATGTTCAATATACAAATATTTTCATTAACAACATTTTCTTCAATTCTGTCTTGCCTGAATTTCTAATGGTTGAGTTTTGTAGGAAACTACTTCATTGAGATGAACATGAAAATGAAGCATATGTTTAACTGAAATAAAAGTAGCTATGCAAAACATTTGTGATGCCAGATATGAAAAAATAACCAAGAGAAAAAATTTAAATAGATTTAAAAAAAAAAAAAACAAAACTGAGTTTTAATTTCAGATCCTAACCCTTAATACAAATTTGTTTCTGAGATAAAGTGTGTTTTTATGCCATCAGCAGCAAACTCAAAACACATTTTATATTAAATCTGGGAAAGGTTTAGCCCACAGTTGTAAAAAATACTTGTATATACTTTATAAAAGGTAAAGTCTAATAGTCAGTATGGCTGCTCAATGCATATAATATGTGTTAGTGTAGTGTATTAGCTAGTGCAAAAGCAGAACTCAAGTTATTTTGAACTTCAACAAAGTTAAAATATTACCCGGAACATGTCTTTGTGGGAACTGTCTTCAATAGTATATAATGATCAGTCCTAATTATCAATAGTCTTAAGGAACTGTAAGTAAACTGTAGAGTTACAGTTTATTTAGACTCAATGTATGTTAATTCCATACATGTGATACCTATTTGAAAATATTCCAGTGTATATTTTCAGGAGCAAATATTCTGAGTTCAGGTTCATATGCTGGCACACTGACCTGAACTTCTACTAGCCATTAATGATAACTGACAATTGCTATATGACTGTATATAGCAATCTCAATATGCTTGAGGGATGTATCTTAGGAATTAGCAGGGGATCAATTTGAAAGTTTGCAGTTTTAAAGGTTTAACCAATCACAGAATAAAAAATGGTTGTTTGGACAGTATACATGCTGGGAGGTTTAAAAAGAGGTTGCATATGTCATGTCCAATAGACTAAGTTCAACATTTTTAGCGTACGTGTGAGTTTCCTAGTATTGTTCTCTGGAGTTTCCCTCTTTTAAGTCCGTTGGAATCCATTGAGATGAATTATCTCTCTATTCGGAGTTGATGATGACTAAAAGCACAGAACTTCAGGAAACCTGGAAGGGTTTTACTTTCTAGATGTTCCACCTGAGAAAAACATGAAGAACCTTTATCACGAGGCAAGAGTTTTTACTTTGTTTCCAGTTCAGCTGGTTGAAAAATACAGAAGTTTTTCTTCTGTGAATGAATTACATCCCTTTTGTAGGAACGTATGGATCCCCGTATTTTAATCTGTTAGGGCTAATACCGTGCTTCTGAGATTTATACTGTACCTCAAAGCTCTAGAGGAAAGCAGTATCTTATTTTTCACATTATCTATGTGGAATGGAGAAAGCTTCAGGTTTCTTAGTACATGATGCTGTAATGGTTGCTAAGACTTTTGGTTGGATGACTTGTAAGATTAATAATATGTATGTTCCTAAGCTTTTTGTCTTCATTTCACTAGTTCAAATACAGTTGAATTTTAGGACAGGTATGTAGTGACTAAAAATTTTTCACAGTCTAATAGACATTTGTTTGTTTCAGGCCATTTCCTTGCAGGCAAACTGTAAACCATTGCAAACAGCACTAAATTGCACTCCCTTGCAAACAAGCAAGTATGCCAGGAGAACCAGGAAAAGGTGTGACTGCGGCTTATACAGATAAGAGGGAGATTAAAATTAGCCACATGGCGTAGTGATGATAGCTAGTACATTCTGAGTTCTGTCGCTATAAAATCTGCCTACAAAGCTCGGTAAACACTTAGGAAATGAACAATTTTGCATTTGAGGTGATGCAGAAACACTTTTTGGTACATCCTGTAGCCTAGGCTCCAAAATCATCCAGACTGGGGAACATACTGGAAAGCACAATGCAGATTAGAAGGTATATTCAGATAGTTTGTTGAAAATTTATGCTAGCACAAAACTAGCACTGTTATCGGTGAGGACTTAATGCATAGGTAGAGCAAGAATTTTGTCACTGGATGATGCTTCAGAATCGGATGCTCCCATAAGCACATTCCTTCAAACAGGTTCAATGCTTCTCAGAAGCTCTCAGTGTCCTCTCGCTGTGTGCCTAAAGGGGCTTGCCTGTAGGCATGCTCAGAGCACTCCCACCAAGCTTGCAAAGACGGCTGCTTTTTCTGAGTTAGAGGATAACAGAGCAGGACAGTAAACTCATGCAAGATGTAGGAAACCATGGTTTTATTCCTTTCTGTCTGTGACTGAAAGAATCAAGCACATCTTGCCTGCCAGGAGGACTGAAGCCTGTTAGCTAGGGCTGTGTTCACAGTGAGCATGCTTCCCCTCTCTGGCCAAGTAAAGCAACATGTCTTCAGCAACATGCATGGAACGGACCTAGTTAAACCTGTAGTCTGACACTTAAGGCACACTTTAGGGAGGTAGGTTATGTTAGTTTGAAAGATCACTGTTCTGTCTGCCAGAGACACCAAACATGTGAAAGAAAGGCACAGCCTGAATTGTTGTAAAACAAAAAAGCATCCCCTCCCTTGGTGTTTAAGAGAAAAGTTATAATTATGACGTTGCAAAGTAAGTCGCCGAGCTATGAATTACTCAAAGGAAGAAAAGCACTAGCTTTCACTCCTGAGTAAGTTACCTGAGGTTCATCAAAGAGAGCTGTCTGTCATCAGAATTATTTTTGTCAATAAAATTCTGTTTGCTCAGTGTGCAGATTGCCATTTTAAAGACATATAACTCCCCCTGTTCCCACATGACTGACAGAGGGTATGAATTTTGGTGGGGAGAATCAGTCATTTCACTGCTTAACAATGGTATCCCTAAGTTTCTCCTTAGATGTGTCCCTAAACCCTTTTTTTTCTTGGTGTGCTTTTAAATGGATGATTCTGGATATATGGACTTTAGGTGGATCTTGGTGCTCCACTTATTGCCTTTTATCTCAGTCTGCTGGATCCATAATTGGGATGATCTGTGGTCAGGTTCCATGAGAATGCTAACAACATGCATCAGTGCTAGATGCATTTCTAGATGGAGGTTCTGTGACTGAATCCTCATCTGTGAAATAGATGCATGTTTCCTGTAGGTATGAGCTGGCACATAAATAACATGTCCATGTACTTCTAAGTAATTAGTCACACAAATATGAAGTCTAGATATGCATTTGAAAAAATATACTACTGCAATGTCTTTTCACATCATATATGCTATCAGTGTTTTCTTCTACATTTATTTTGAAGAATGTTTTTCTGAGATATTTGTCATTCAGCACAAAAAGGCCAGAAGATCAAGCAGGTCAAAGATTCTTCAGGTTTTTTTCTGTATCTAATAGTTATTTCTCCTTAACAGGTGATTTGTATATTGGAGGAGTGGCCAAAGAAATGTATAAGTCCTTGCCAAAGCTGGTGCACGCAAAAGAGGGATTCCAAGGCTGTCTTGCATCAGTTGACTTGAATGGGCGGCTCCCTGACCTAATCTCAGATGCTCTCTTCTGCAATGGGCAAATAGAAAGAGGATGTGAAGGTATTAAATATGCTGATATTTTTTTTATATCATAGTGAAAGTATTGTGCGAATTCTGCAGAGTTTTGTTGATATGTGCACTTCATACAAGGAGAGATTATATTTTACCTGCTTCTAATTGATCTTGTTTGACCCTTTCTTACATAAAGACTGCATTTTTTTTAGTATTATGGGCACAAGCGTGTGCCTGCCCTACAGCACAGAGATTGATCTGAGAACATGACTCAACTTCTTAAATGTTTAATGTAGGTTCCATCCTTCGCCTGTGGCAAGATATTTTGCAAGTATTTTGTTTACTTCTGATGTATTTTAATTAATGATAGAAACAATAACAATTAGCTTCAATGAAGTCCTTTGTATCCTCATAACACTTTGGCATTAGCTAATGCTGAGACATTAGCTAATTAATTCCATATTTAAAGCAGACATTTTGAGTTGATTAATTCAAGGCTAATTTATGAAACTGTTTGAGATCAGTCTTCTATCTTCTCTATTTTTGCTCACCCCTGAGATTTGTATTGTCATGAGCCTTTCTATCTGAATCAGTAACAAACAAATATGTTTTATGTCACATTTTTATGTCTTTATTGACTCATCTGGAATATCATGGAATTTAAGTGAAGACAGAATTAGAAGAGGTGTATTTGTAATTCAAGGGTGTCGATCTCCAGCTATTTTTTCAGCTGTCATTTAATCCCATGTTATTTTTACTATGATTTATGGAATAATTTAAATCCATTCTCTGTCGCTGCATATATATTTTATTCACATAATTCTGAATTTTGTGGCTATGTTCAATTTTATGTGTTCTCCCCTCTCTCAAGTGCTGCTCTTCTCTGGACAGAAAAATGTGTAAATGATACTGTAGAATTTCAAGTTGGAATCTTGATGATTTTGATATCAAGTTTGTTAAGTTTGCAAATAAACATTGTAAAAAATCCAAGCGGAGCTGGGGGGTTCCCTCAAGCTTCACAAGATAAAGCTTTCTGGTGGATAAATTCTGTCTCCTCTTTTGTTGTGCTTACAGTATGTTTGTACAGGTGGAACTTTTTTGTTCTTTATCTGCTACCTTTAGCTAACAGTATAAATTCTATTGATACCACACAGAAATATGTAAAATTCACAATTTATTTTTCTGTAGCTTTAGTGTCTATTTATTTCTGTCAGGAATGGAAAAATATGTATAAATTAGTTTGTCACTGAGTTTAGAAAATTAGATTTGGCTTTCTGAATGACGTTAGCAAGACCCATGCCTGTGCCATCCCTTCAGAGAGTCAAAGTACGCGTTAATTCCATTATGAATTTCATAGCTTCTTTTGAAATTATGTAATTTTCTAAATTAATTTTCTAAATGAATTTTACATACTTCAAAGAAATATTGCCACAGGCCTAGAGCTCAAGTTCACCTTTTAAACCAGAGGCACAACTCAGCTATCAGTGAATTTAGTAAAGCTACCAACAATTTAATAAAGACTGTACAAATATTGTCCTTTTTGGTGGAGAATCAGCTTTTTCCAACACCAAAATCATCTGACACAAGCAAAATGGTCAAACCAGATGTGCTCCCTGGCTCTCAGAGAACTGCTTCATTAAAAGTCTTTTGCCCGCAGAAAGAAATCTTCAACAGCATGGAATGAAATATTCCCTTCCAACCTTTCTGCTTAACCCTTGCAAGTTAACTCTGCCATCTCACTTGTTTACTCCAAGCCTTTCTCTGACCCACCTGTCAGTCTCTTGCCTGCAGACCGTGGATCAGATGTACAATTCTAACACCTAAACTATTATTTAAGTCACTTGCAAATTTAGCTCCTTCCAAGAAGTCTCTCGTGTGCCTCAAGCTGCCCATAGCTCTGCTGCTGTGTACAGACAGGAGTGTCTCCATCCTTACAGAGCTGAGCAGTTTTGCATCTATCTCACGCTGTAATGGGATGTGTAAGCTCTGTAAGTCCCCTGAGACGTCAAGTCCAAAGAGCTCAGGACACAGCAGCAGAAGGAATTTCAATACAATAAGTATTAGTCACCGCCACTCTCAATCCAAAAGGCAGTTGGCTGTACTGGTGGTTATATGTCCTTTGTTAAGACATCAGCTTGCTGCCAAATCGTTCCTGAGAAGCGAGGCACTTGGATTTCAGACTCCTACGGGATTGAGTTCCCCACCTTTCTGGTATAAAAAAAAAAAACCCTGGGGTGAAAGTTCTTTTTCTTTCTTCTGTCAAACTGTGAAGCCATGATGTACTACTAATTAATTTTACCTGTTAGGATTTTGTTCTTAAAAGGTTGATATTTCTCAATAACTTTACTGTCATAAGTGCATGTTAAAAATTCTTTCTTTGGAACATTTTTTGCAAACCCACACATGGGACTGGTGTGGCAAGTTGTAAGGCTTGCATTTCAAAGTCTCAGCCACAGGCGGATAGATATCTCTGTTCTCTATCATTGAGCACTGAATATAGTTTACACTTGGCTGAATCCACCTTGTTGACAAATTTTCAATGGCTAGAACAGATAGATAGAAACTAGCAGCTGGAAACATAAATACGCTAACTAGCTCTTCAAATTGTTAACAGCAAACACCCAGAACCAGGCTCGAAGGGTCAGCCCTGTTTTTCTCTAGTCAAATCCATTGTACTTTCGTTATGCACTTTAAATAAAGCAGAATTATAGAAACTACAGAATAATAAAAAAATACTTTTAATATATTTAGGAGGAAAATGCACTGTGTGCATGCATGTGCATATATAATATAATATAATTTGTGTATTAAATGAACAATATGAAAAGTTTCAAAGTATTAACACACGTGAAGATTCTTGGGAGATATGGAATTTGGTTTTGCAATATATAGTAAAATGTTGTACATGCTACTTAATAATGCTTTTTGTGTAATATATAGCATGTAAGCCCTCACATAAGACAAATGTAAACGAGAGACCAAATCCAGTCAATTAAAAAGTCTGCAGTGAAGACTGAATAAATTAGAATATTTAAATAGAATGTGAATCAAAAGGTGAGTGCTTGAGAAGAGTGTATTACAGTATTTTTACTAAACAGGTCAGTTCTGTAATATATATAGGAAAATATGAACCTGTTATGGTAGATATTATAGTATTTACAGACATTAAACGGTCTTCCTCTGTTCCTAAAAAAAAAAACAAACTACTTTTATTAGAAGAAATTCTTACATGTAAGCTAGTCTTGGTGGCAATTTTTTAATAATGACTATTATAGATAAGCCAAAAGTGCTAAGAATCAATTTCATAAAAAGCAAAATACCCTGCTTTTTAAGAAGATCCTATCTGTATTTTTTCCAAATGTGTGTTTTAACATGCACTTTTTAATGTGCCTTACAGGGTCCTGCAGTTTATCTACTTTTAAGTCCTTGTGACTTTTGCTCTACTTTTGCAAAGATGGGGAAATTTAACATTGCATAACTAAAGTGTAAATAAATGCATGAATATATAACATTTAAACACCTACAGATATTTTCACTTCATCTTTGTAAAGTTTCTGAGTAGCAGAATCTGGTGCGAAAAAAATGTGTCTTGTCTTGTCAGCTACAGGATTCTGTCATTATAATCCCCAGCTCAAGAAAGGGTGATGTAATGCCCAAATGTTTAAACTTCTGGGCTCAAAACTCATAAGAAAAGGAAATCACTATCCTACGTCTGCCTACTGCAGTCAATCAGTTATGGGTATTATTATTATTATATGAACAGGAGAAAATAGAACAGTTAATAGTTTTGCCGAAACAGGGATGTAGCGTACGCTGCCCTTGTTCTTAATTGCACTGGTGATTGTTCAGGCCCTGGTTCAGAGGTGTGCTCAAGCAGTGCCTCATTTAAAGCAAGTGGCCATTGAACTGACTTAAATCATATTGATATGGATTTTTCTGCAACACTGGCAAATAAAAAGAAAATCCCACACTGAGATCTTTGAAGGAGCTATAATGTGAAAGAAGGGTTAAGTGGATTTCTCTCTACAGGATGATTTAGGATATTTATATAATCTTTGGACCAGTTTTGCCCTGTCATCAATGACTACCAGTAGGAGTTCTAAATGGATATTGATGTGTCTTCTCCAAAACAATTTAGGAGAATTTTATAATCCCAGAACCAAATTTTTCCTTATAGTGTCAAGAGTCAGCGTGAAATGTGTGTATGAGCTCACAGTAATCTGTAGTTCATGGTCTGTATTTCAGTCTTCATTCACCAGTCGCAAAGAAAGGGCTAGAAAAAAAGAAAGACCAGAGAGGATGATGGTGCTAATTATTCTTGAATTCAGTGTATCTGAACATGACAAATGGCTAGTCAGGATTCAGCCATGCATTTACTCTGCAAGTGCCTTCATATCTATCCAAAGAAGAAAAAAAAAAACTTTTAATTTTCCTTCATTACATGTCATCAGCTCAATTAACCATTATATTTGCAGTAAAATACTGGCAAATTATGGCTTTCTTATTTTGGCTTGTCTGAAGATTTATGGCTGTTAGCATTAATTTGTTTGCATTATATGGCATTTCTTTCTCTCTTGAACAGCAGCATGCACTTTACTCTGAATGTTTTTTTTCCTGTGTTTGCTGCCATTTCAATATTGCTTACTAACATTTAATATATTTTGCTTTTTTATTTTGCTGACAAAGTTGCATTGATGAAAGCTGATTTGCAAGGTAGATAGCCCTGTGTGTATTAAACAAGACTGAAACCTCCAATGCATAGTTGGATTTCTGCAATAAATGCTCTATACATTTCAGAACTAAAGTGTGTTATTTTGTTCCAGATTTTGTCTTTCACACCTCTAAAACAACGGGCTACATGAATCTTCATTTTCCAGCATAGCGTGCATAGAGGCTTTCAGTCTTGAATATGTTTGTACAGTGATTGCTTTAGTGCTTTGATCATTCCTTTTCATTTTTTTTTATATTTCAGTAGTCTAGTTATGATTCTCTAGAAATAGACTAGCTTTGTTTTTCATGTGTATGTCACATTTTGGCATGCCAGTTCATTAGTAGTCTGATTTTCTGCATTTCCCCTTAAAAAAGGAACCTGCATGGGATTCCTGAAGCATGTGAAACAGTACTTGCCAACATTCCTGCCAAAGAATCCCTAACACCTCTTAATTTCAGACGTAAATCATTTAAAATAATTTGTGGGATTAAAGCATTGTGTAGTGTTGCTTCATTTTATTATTGTTTGTTGTTTTGTTTTTAATTTTATTTTCCAGTCTTTACTTTCATCTCCCAGAGCTTTGCTTTCTGTGGCATCTGGCTTTACTGGTTGAAAAGTATTTACAGGAAAAAATAATACTGAACTTTTTAGAAAACATTTAGCCAGTTAATGATCTGAGACAAGATTAACAAATAACTCGCAACAAAGTTAACGTTCCCACTGTACCTGGAATAACTCCGCTTCAGTTTGTGCATTCTTATGAGTCTGACATATCAATCTTAAAACTAAAGCAAAACCACCCTTTTAATATTACATGCTGCTACAAAATCAGCAAGTTTATATGCGTTTTACTTGGTAACTCTTTGCTCATTTGATTTGAGATGTTGGCAACTAGTTAAAGTGATCCAGTGAGAAATACTTTTCTTTGGACGACAAAGTGCAAGTCCTTTTTTGTATGTTCTCATCAGGCCCCAGCACAACGTGCCAAGAGGATTCATGTGCAAACCAGGGAGTGTGCTTGCAGCAGTGGGATGGATTCAGTTGTGACTGCAGTATGACCTCCTTTAGTGGACCATTATGCAATGACCGTAAGTACACTAAAAAATGCTGATGTGGACGCTCAAGAGCTCTAAGGTAATATTTGAAGCCAGTGTCTGAAGCTTTATATTGTTTTAATATTAGATATTTAAATGAACTGGCAAGCCCTATGAAAATCTGTAAGGCTTGTGGGAAGAACATAGCTAAAATATACCGTACAAATTTTGGACAATGTGCAATATCAATCACTGACAGAATTTGGTTTTATTACACTCTCTAATATACCGATGGTTACCTGTTTGAAATAATCTTTTTCTTGCATAAATGTTACAAATAGGTTTTTCTCCTAATTGAAAAAACCTTTTACATTTTATTATCTTAAGCTATATTGTAATTTTGTAGCATTACATCGTGAGGGCTATAATTACTGTGAAACAGTTGACAAGGCTCGTTATCTCCCTTTGTAGATTTCTTTAGGTGACACCCTAAGCATTCCAATAATAAAAGCATGCTAAGTATTTTAGTTGTCTTAAATTTCATCTGAATAAAACTACATAACATACACCAACCATCTGGTCGTTCAGGAAAAGCTTAAATGTGTTAAAAATAAGAGGCCTGATTCACCAGTGTCATAATCTAGTTTTATTCCCATCTAGCCTTATTGATCTAATTAGAATTATGCAGAAGTGAAAGTGGAATAGTAATGCAAAAGTCATCATGATCCACGGTAACTGATTAAAGCGAACTACTGGGTTTTCTTTTCAACTCATCACATTTGAAATATCCCAGTGTTGCACATTTTTATATCCATGTGAAGAGGGAATTTCTTTAAGGCTAGGCATTTTTATTTCTATTTGTATACATTTATCTGAATGAATGACTGATGGTAGAAAGTGTTGGTATAACTGTCTTGTCAAGCATTTCAGATTTTTATTTCTTGTTCTGGTTCTCCACTACAGCAAGGTGTACCTTCTTGGACAAACCCTAACATAACAGAATAATTATAATCCGAAAGCTTTTGGCTCAAAATGTATCTAGCACAAGGCTAGAAAATGAATTATATGTAGAAGGTAAATTAATTATTCACATGAAAGTTCCACTTTTCTACTCCTGACCATGTTAGAAAACTATGGAAAGGACTCTCTGCAGTTGTTTCTCTGCAGTTGCTGTCATGGTAGAAATGAAATGTGATATTAAAAAAACTTTTGATAATCTGAGCAGAGGTTTGGGTGGTATGAGTTTGCCCTTCCCAGCAATGTGGGTGATTAGTCATGCTGCTAAACATATATTTTTAAAGATTTCAGTCTCCTATCTGCTACAGGAGAAAATGATTTGTTTCTATTTTACTCCTAAATTGTTACTTCTGTACTTCTATAATCTTTGAGTTCTTCAAAAAGTAACTAAAAACTATGAATAAGAAGCTATATATTCCATATCTAGTAAAGGAAAAACTCTGTTTGTAAATTTGTCTTAGTAGTAACCGATGTCTGGACCTGGAATACTCTTTATGAATTATTTCTTCAAGTGCTAGCTATTGCATAATTTTGGCGAACTGATGAACTTAAATAAGAAAAATATTTACCAATCTATACAGGCTCATGCGTATGGTAACATTATGGACTGCATTGTACACAACCAGATAACTCAATATACTATTTCTGATAATGGTAGAGGAGTAGCTTTAGTACATGGCTGCCTAAAATACTTTTTTCCCAGATAAATCTTTTTTTTAATGTTCTTCCATCATAAACATGAAATATAAATTTATCCTAGATATGGATGTTTTGTAATAGAATGCAGAGTCTGGTAAATATATGTTTGGCTTCTTTATCTTGGCTCCTCAGATTAGTTCAGATACCAAAAATCTGCAAAGGAAATCGAACGAGAGAGATTTTTCATAATGTATATGTGAGGGAAAGGAGAAGAAATGATGTTGTAATCTCAGTGTCATCTAGATGCTCCTAGACTACTCTCTGCTGTGTTTGGGAAGAGCATAATGGGAAAAGGAATGATGAAATGTTACTACGGTTTTTAGTAACTTGCATAAGCTGCACACTACTGGCTAAACTTCTGCAGCACTGAAGTCAGACTAATTCCATTGACATAACGTAAGATTATCTCAGCAACAGGTCTGGAATAGCATCTGCTTGTTGCTGAAAAACACATCCCCTTCAGAAGGATTCAGGCATGTTCCTGAGCAGTCTGTGTGAGCATATTTCCATGGCAGATCGCGCATGGAGTGATGCCGGTTGACAGAAGCTGAAATCTAACCCAGTACTGCTACACAGACAGACCCTTGGCTTACTTTACAGTTGAATGTACCATTTTTTAATTTTCTGGTTTAGGTAAAATGGAGTATTCAGGACATCAAAATCTCATAGGTAGAGATTTTTTGTTACCAAAACCAAAAATTGACCACTTCAAAATGAGTGTCAGTGGTCATAAGAGAAACAGTTAAAAAGTACCTGGTTTATGGAGATTTGCATCCCTTCTGTTTTGGGTGTCTGTGTCAAGGCGTTGGCAGCAGGGGGGAAGCAGGGTGGCCTCTGTGAGGAGAGGACAGGGCTGTCCCATACTGGGCATGGCCAGCTCCACAGACCTAGTACAGGGTACAGCTGAGTTCCTCAGCCAAGCCGGTGGCACCTCTATGAAAACACACTTAGAAAGTATGCCATTCTTACCAAAATGCCACACAGCTGAAGAAGGAAGGAACAAAAAGAGTGAGAAACAGCAGAGGGAACAGCAAGGACAGAGCAGGAGGAGTGGGCGAGCAGCTGGGTGGGAGTATGGCCCTTAGCCAGGATTAGTCCACCACACCTCCCCAGTATTTTGTTCCACAGTTAACCCACCACACTTCCCCACTATTTTGTTCCACCCGTTCTTAGGGAACATATTTGAGTAGAAATTTCAGAGTCACAAAAAGGCTGAGGTGAGAGGGGACCTATGGAGATTGTCTAGTCCAAGCCCTCTGCTCAGAGCAGAGTCAGCTAGTACAGGTTGTCCAGGGCTGTGTCCAGTTGGGTTTTGAATATCTCCAAAGATGGAGACTCCACTACCTCTCTGGATAGCCTGTGCCAGTGCTTAGTCACCCTCACAGTACAAAACATTTTCCTTACATTTAAATAGATTTTGTGCATTTCAGTTTGTTCCTGTTGCCTCTTGTCCTGTCACTGGGAACCACTGAGAAGAATATGGCTCTGTCTTCTGTACTCCCACCCATCAGGTATTTTAAAAAATTGATAGGATCCCACCTGAGCCTTCTCTTCTCCAGGCTGAACAGTCCCAGCTGTCTCAGCCTCTCTTCATATGAATCATAGAATCATTTAGGTTGGAAAAGACCTTTATGATCATCGAGTCCAACAGTAAACCTAACATTGCCAAGTCCACCACTAAACCACGTCCCTAAGCACCACATCTACACGTCTTTTAAATACGTCCAGTGATGGTGACTCCGCCACCTCCCTGGGCAGCCTGTTCCGTGCTTGATAACCCTTTCAGTGAAGAAATTTTTCCTAATACCCAATCTAAACCTCCCCGACACTATTTGAGACCATTTCCTCTCGTCCTGTCAGTTGTTACTTGGGAAAAAGAGACCAACATCCACCTGGTTACAATGTCCTTTCAGGTAGTTGTAGAGAATGATAAGGTCTCCCCTCAGCCTCCTTTTCTCCAGACTAAACAACTTCAGTTCCCTCAGCCTCTCCTCACAGGACTTGTTCTCCAGACCCTTCACCATCTTCTTTGCCCTTCTTTGGACTCGCTCCAGCACCTCAATGTCTTTCTTGTAGTGAGGGGCCCAAAACTGAACACAGTATTCAAGGTGCAGCCTCACCAGTGTACAGGGGGTGATCACTTCCCTAGTCCTGATGGCCACACTATTTCTGATACAAGCCAGGATGTTGTTGGCCTTTTTGGCTACCTGGGCACACTGCTGGCTCATATTCAGATGGCCATCAATCAACATCCCCAGGTCCTTTTCCACCAGGCAGCTTTCCAGCCACTCTTCCCCAAGCCTGTAGCATTATAACGGGTTGTTGTGACCCAAGTGCAGGACCTGACACTTGGCCTTGTTGAACCTCATACAGTTGGCCTCAGCCCATTGATCCAGGCTGTCCCGAGCCCTCTGCAGAGCCTTTCTGCGCTCAAGCAGATCAACGCTCCCGCCCAATTTGGTGTCATCTGCAAACTTACTTTAACTCCATTCACCACAACTCTTTGGGCCTGGCCATCCAGCCAGTTTTTTACCCAGCAAAGAGTATGCCAATACAAACCATGAGCAGCCAGTTTCTCCAGGAGAATGCTGCAGGAAATGGTGTCAAAGACTTTACTAGAGAGATGCTTCAAGCCCTTAATCACCTTTGTGGCCCTTTGCTGGGCTTATTGCAGTATGCCCGTGTTGGTCTTGCACTAGCGAGCACAGAGGTAGGAGACAGTGCTCCAGATGCATCTCAACAGTGCTGAGAGAGGGGAAGGATCACATCTCTCAGCCTTTCTGCGACATTTTTCCTCATGCAGCCAATGAGGCTGTTGGCCTTCTTTACCGCAAGAGCTGACTCATGTTCAACTTGGTGTCCACCAGGACACACAGATCCTTTTCTGCAAAGCTGCTTTCCAGCTGATCAGGCCGCAGCCTGTTCTCATGCATGGGGTTCTTCTTCCCCAGGTGCAGTATTTGGCATTTTCCTTTGTTTTATGAGGTTCTCACCAGCCCAGCTTGTCAGCATCCCTCTGAATGGCAGCACATGCGTCTCATCTATCAACCACTCCTGCAGCTTTGTATCATCTGCAATTTGAACAAATGTGCACAAATTACCTTGCTGCATTTGAGTTGATACTTTCAACATATTTCCCATAGTAACGTCAGTGCATGAAGATTTGACATGCATCATTCCTAGGCTTTACAATGTAAATGTCTCTTCTGTATCATTCTTGTATTTGATTTCCAAAACAGAGAGTTTGGAGAAAATAATAAAAGAAATAGTTTATTGAAGAGTGTTATAATACATTCTACTAATACAGTTTGCAAGAAGTTTCTTTAATCTTTCCTATAACAGCAAATTATTACTCCTGTGCTGTTCAGTGTATTATTCAAGGTGAAAGTTCGCACAGTTTAAAATTAAGATTTTGTAAAAGTTCTTTCAAAATAAGCACCATAAGGCAGGTTCGTTCTTTCCCAGTCGAAGAGTGTCCTCTGTGTGTCAGCTAGAGAGAAGGAAAAGATTAGGGAATGTACTCCTACAGAAAATAACCTGTGCCAGCCAAGGGTAAGGCTACAGTTTTACAGCTGTAGTCAGGAACACCCACGGTTTAATCCACAAAAGTCTGCTTAGTTGCAAATCTCAGTACTCCACTGCAGTGAGTATGGAGTGCCTGTACACCCTAAGCCTCTGTGGTGGCACAGGTGGAAACATTCTGTGTGCTGCAGCTTCCTATTTACTGGAAGATAAACAAGGCGGGGGAAGTTTTGACCCCAAGATGCTATACAGATTATCATTTTCTCTTTTGATGTGATATGACACTTGGACATTCAGGGCAACAGTGCTCTTTTGACGTGATAGACAGAAGTGTTACACTGATAGGTGTAAAGCAGGCCAGTAGCAGTTGTTCCTACAAAACAGGGTTATTTAGAAGACTGTACTAAAAGGACAGTTAATGGCTGTTCTTAAAAATGGATGGCTGCATGCAACTCCTCTGAGAAAATGCATCATGAACATCATAACTATTTCTAACAGCAGGTTATGTAGTGAAAGCTATCCTCCCAGGGAATTCAGCTTTTTTATAAGAGTAGGGTTGAAAATTACTCTGGCAAAACAAGAGATTATCTGCTTTCTATAAGTTTACATCTGTTTTTACTCGGGTAGTCTTTAAGTATAGCCATATTAGTGAATGTAATGTCATGTTTGTGGAAACAAATACTGCTATTATGGCATAGCAAATAGCAGACATGATAACATTGTCACATTACATTAGTACAGAAATGTTCTGTGCCAGATTACAGGGCAGCTTCAACACTGTCTGTTACCATAAGGGAATAATGTATTGGCGTTGTACTTGTGACGGTATAGCTAACGCTGGGTCAACACTTTCATTAAAATTCATTTTTGAAGGGTTAGGACTTCACGCAGTCTCTTCTGACTAGGAATCTGACATTCTTAACCACTGTAACAAAACATTATTTTAAAAGTTCTCCTATTTTACTCTGACTCTTTACCAAGAAAAATCAAAAGCCCTCATTTAAAAGGAGAACTGTGTCAATTTTACAAAATGGGTTCACATAAAACACTTTTGATTTTCCTGATATTTGGTTGCATTATAGAGACACTGCCTTTCAGCTAAGGCTGTATCTGTAGTGATGGTTAGATTTTATTTTAAATCTGTTTGGATGTTAATATAATAATTGTTGTGGATCAGAATGATTTAATTGGAGATTGGACAAGGGATTTCAATGAAGGCCCCCTAGGAGAAGATGGACTCTGGTTGCCAAGGTGGGCCAAAAATTATCTTTGCCACAAGCTGGACAACCTGGTGAAGAGACAGACAGGACTATGTATGCTGAGGAATGGAGATGACAACTCACAAGAAAGGGAGAAATAGTGAATTGAATCTGACGGGAAGGTGTGGAGCTCTGCCCAGGGACAAGTGATGAGCCAGCTGAAAGCCTATGGGTTAGGGTTAGAGTTAGAGGGCAGACCAAAGTCTGATATGATGTGATGGGTATCTGCTACAAACTGCCTGATAAGGAGGAAGAAATAGATGAGTCCTTCCTCAGACAAGCTGAAGAAGCCTCATATTCGCAAACCTCATTGGTTTGCAAATAGTCCTCATTGGGGACTTGAACTACCCCAGTGTCTACTGGAGGGGCAGCAGACCAGGGCACAAGCAATCTAGATGTCTGGAGTGCATTTACTTGCTGACATGGGTGATCAAGGAGCCAATGAAGAGAAGCACACTGCTGGACCTCTTATGTACAAACAAGGAAGAATGGATCAGGGTTATGATGGTCAGGAAGTTTAGGTTCCTGAGAGGTAAGAGCAAGACAGAAAGCTCGAACACAAACCTGGACTTCAAGAGAGCAGACCTTGGCCTGTTCAGGGTCCTGCTTGGAAGAATCCCATGGGGCCCAGGAGAACTGGTAGATTTTCAAGGATCACCTCCTCAAAGCTGATGAACTCTCATACACAACCTCATACATAGAAAAGCAAACAAAAGGGGCAAAAGGCAGGAGGAGCCTCTGACAAAACTCAAACATAAAAAGGGAGGGTGCAAGAGGTGGAAGCAAGGTCAGGTGGCCCAGGAAGAATATAGAGATGCTGTCCATGCAGCAGGGATGGGGTTAGGAAAGCCCAAGCCCACTTGGAGTTTAATCTGGCAAGGCACGTGGAGGGTAACAGGAAGGGCTCCTACCAGTAGTGAAAGAGCAGGAAAATGTGGGCCTGCCACTGAATGAGGTGAGGGGACTTCATGGAAAGGGACATGGAAGAGACCGAGGTACTCCGTCGTCTTTGCCTTGGTCTTTACTGGTAAGACCAGTAAAGCAGTTTCAGCAATTCCAGGTCCCTGAGACCAGTGGGAAAGTCTAGAGCAAGGAAGGCTTACCTTGGTGGAGAAAGGTCAGGTCAGGGAATATCTAAACAAACTGGACATATGCAAGTTCCTGAGACCTGATGAAAGGCATCCACGAGCTTCACAGGTCATTGCAATGCTGCCCTTGATTATCTATGAAAGGTCATGGCTATTGAGGGCAGTTCCTGAGAATGGAAAAAAGCAAATATTTCTTCTGTCTTCAAGAAGGAGGAACCAGTAAACTACAGGCTGGCCAGCCTCACCTCCATCACTGGAAAGATGATGGAGAAAATCTGCCTGGAAGCCATTTCCAAACATATTAGGGACAAGAAGGTTATTAGGGGTAGCCAGTATGGACTTATGAAGGGGAAATCATGACAGTGGATTAGGTGCTTAGGTATTTGTCATTTTCTTGCTAAGCTGACAATCTGTGTTCTGATTTGCAACGATGCTGAACACTCAGAATTGGACTGAAACACGTATGTTTCCAGAAAATCAAATCCTATTTTTTTCAGACTGAATACACCAAACAGTGGATAGTTTTGGCTGTTACAGAGGATGGTAGAACTTAGGCACTGTAAAAATACCTTAGTTAAAGTTTATGAGATATTTGGATATTAGAGTATTTGACATAATAAAAATTCCAGCAGGAATTGAATGATTCTCTCTTTAGTGTAGTGTTTGGAGAGTGCATTAAGTAATATTGAGGTTATACTTTGAACCACAAAAACCCTAAATATTGAGTCAGCTTTCAACTTTTGCAATAAGTTTTATAAACACCAGCCTTCTTCACTGCAGAACTCTGATCAAAACAGGCACATTCTCTCATTGAATGAGACAAGTCTTATACTTTGTGAACATGTAATTAGCAGTTAAGTAATAATCCATAAGCAAGGAAGTGTAGTTTAATATTGCACACAGAAGTATAGACCTGGCTTTCCTTAGATTTGCAGTGTTTCGTGTTTAATGTTGTGTATGTGTGTATATATTTAAAAAAACCACACTATATTTATAGTGTATAAAAATAGGAGTATTTATTATTTTCTCTTATCCATGCCACTGACTTTTTACAGTCTTCTGAACTGTCATATGATGTTGACAATGGATAGTCATTCTCCTCTCACAATGTCTTCCTTCTTCTGGAATGCAAATCAGAGGGTCATATTCACATAATCTCTGTTTCCATTATCAGTCCAGTATTACACAAATGATGGATTTAAATCATATTACTGCATATATTTCTTTCACATTTATTAATTGATTTAACTGTCATGGATACTGGATCTTTTGGAGCTTTTGATATCTAGAGTGTGTCACGGTTTAAAGCTGGGCCGGCTATTAAACCTGTGGCAGATGCTCTCTGTTAACCCGTCCCCCACCACCCAAAGGGAAAGGGAAAAGGGAGAGAGACTTATGGGTTGGAAAGTTAAAACAGTTCTAATAAACTATAGTAATAAAAAAGAGTATAATAATAATAGAAATAATCAAATATATACAAATATATACAAAACCAAGATCAAGAGCTTAGAAATCCTCCTCAGGCAGAGTTGCTCCCCCAGCACAAGCAGAGGGGAAAATGCAGTAGCTCTCCCTGCCATCACCCCTGCAGGCTTTTAACTGGAAAATTGGCAAAGCTGGTACCAATCAGTGGGAGACAGGAGGGCCCCTCCCTCCTGGGCCCCACCTCCAGGAGGTGGTGGGTTAGTGATAAATAGGAAAGTGAGAATGACGTGTATGGGATGGAATACCTCGTTGGTCAATTCTGGGCCACCTGCCCCATCTGCTCCTCCCTGCAGGTGCGATCCCCCTTCGGCTCTTCACTCGTAAGCAGTGAGGAATTTAGCAGTGACCTTGGTTTCTCTAAGACTAATTGGCCTGGTTTGGGCCAAACCAGGACAGAGTGTAAGATCAGTCTTAATGTTACTTTTGTGAGAAGGATATATACAAAATAAAGAAGCTTAATTAAACCAGTGACTGAAAGCTAAACTAACCATAAGAGCCACTCAGCAGTCCTTTCCAAAATAATATTACATATTCCTGGCTAAGACTTTGCAGTTGCTAGCTACCAATAAATGTATAACCTGCTATTAAGAAAAGGGATAGAAAATTCCTCTGAGTACTTTAAAATACATTTGATTTCAATATCCGGTAGCTGAGAATTAAAAAATCTGTCCCTGATAACATACCAGTCTAAATACTTCATATGATTATTTTGCCACAGAGGCTTACAGTGCACAGGAGAAATAAAGATAGCTGCACACAAAATTGCAATGCAGGGCAATCTGGTGGAATGAACTAATTGAAGAAATCTCAGTTTGTTCATCTTATCCCATATCTCTCTCTAATAGATATCTGGATTTTCTGGTGACAAATATCAGGGGCCTAATTTGTATACACTTCAAAGGAATAGGACTTCACACGCGCAGTCTTGAAAATGGAGAATTGTTGAGGTGTTTAGGAGAATTAGAAAAACTGTAAAAAGAGCAAGGAAAGCAAGAAGTGTTGCCTGTGAGCCATGGCTGTGGACCAAGATTACTTTTTTAAAACTTTTGTTTTTATTGGAATCCTAATCAGGATAGACTGCACCTTGATCTGTCAGGCTCCTGTGATGTTATATGGCAGCACATGTTGCTCCAGCCAGAATTATGGAGTGTGATGCACAGATGGCAACATTTTTTCAAGGTTTTAGTGGCCCAGCTCTATTGGGTTTTTTCCTCCTCTGTTTCATGTGGAATTTGTAATACGTAAATTTTGGCCTTTCATTAAGATATATCAGTCTATTAATTATGTAAATTAACACGCATGCTTTTGTTGATGTTCTGAAGATAAGTTTTAAAATGTTTTTCTTCTTTACATAGAAGTTCTGGAGCAGTTAGAGGAGCTATCTATGCCTAAAATAATTACATAATTTCCGTTTTCTTAAGCACATTACAAACTATCCCTTTAAAAAATGAAAAGAATAGACAGTTGTTTGATAGTGATTGTAGAAGCTCTTACATGTGAGAATATTTCTAAGAAGCAACAATAAGTAAAGTTTTAAGTGGGATATTTGATACACAAGGTAGCCAGAATACATTGTTATAGTTGTGCTTGTAGCTCAGAGAGAAGCAATTACGCAACATTTCTGGCCTACTCAGAGGTATTTTCTATTTCATAATATTAAAAACGGAACATAGTGTCAGAAAATTGCAAGCTTCTCTCTGCCTCTGGAGGAATCAAGAGAGAAATTAAATTGGATTTTGGTATGTCAATAATATCTTTCTCTTATTAATGGCATAATAATTTTGTAAATCAAATCCTAGAAGTGTTTCCAGTGTCATAAAGGTGAAAATGATTAAGGGTTAATTAAATATATTCTCATGGAACTAAAATTGTTCTGTTGGGTATCGTTAGATTCCTTTCTCTAGAACTTCCAATTATTGCAATTTAATAGCATACTATGTACAATTCAGGCCTGAAATTGGTGTAGCCAAAAGCTATTCACAGTAATAAGCATAGTGGACAAGTGCTGTCTTTGTTCTTTCTCACAGATTTCTCTGAACATTCCAACAATATCATATATTGAAATCAATTTTAGGTAACTAGTAGTTTTCTGAAGAAGATTAATCACTATACACGGCACAGCTGGAGCAGAAGTTTTAGCTCTGTAATTGTGTCAGTCGTTCCTCTCCAACAAACCCAAAAAAAAAGCCATGAGTAAGTGCTATTTTTTTAAAAAGATGACGGCTGCAAGGGTTACAAATGGTAAGAAAGAAGCAGCAGCTTTCCCAAGCAGTGTTTTCTATAACCATAGCATAAGAATAGCTCAAAGTGTATATGAGGAGTTTGGTAATATATTTTACGTGTAAGATATTTAAGTACAATGGCAAAATGATGCAAAATGGTGCTTCAGAAAGATAAAATTATTCAGTCTTTCTGAAGTCCGTACAACTGAACTCAGGTTACTAAGGCAACCTGATCTTCCTCAACATGTGTTCTGGCTTGACAGATAGATAGATTCAAAGTAATTATTAGACAGATATTAGATTCAAAGTAACTACACACATATGAGGAACTCCTATACTCACTGCAAACGAAGATTTTGTTGGTAGCTTAATACCATCTTCAGAACTTTTGTGTGTTTATTTTTGCCAGGTGCTGCAGAAAGTTGAGGCGAGGAAAACCTTTCTGTTAAAAGCAGAGTGAACAAAATTACTTGAGTCTTATTTGGATAAATCAAGGTGTTCTGGAGTCCAAATTAAGGATCTGTGTAACTCCTCAGAAGCTGAGAATGGAAGCATGCACTGGAATAATGTCAAGGCGCAGAGAAGGATACATTATACAGGCATTTTTGCATCTTTCATGATTATGTTCCCATGCTACGGGATGGATACTGTGCCTGTTTCTGACCACTTTTGGCCTGCCAGCTCCACCTAGGCAGCAGTTAATCTGAATTAAATTTCCATATTTTTCTTAGTATATACATCCATAAGCACGCTTATTCTCTTAATGTCACGTGATGAGGTCCTTTAGTATGTCATTTTGACTTAGGCTTATGAATCTTGTATACTGATGATGTGTTTGGAAGCCTTCATAGCTATTTTCTGCTTTTAGGTATTTTAGGAAATTATGAAAGAAGGTAACAGTCAGTAATAACAGTGTGAATATATACTAGGGCTGATGGAATTTTACAAGGTTTTAGTGTCTGGTTGGTTAGTGAGGGCATCTGCAAAATGAAGTCCCAGCCTGGGGAAAACCACTTCATATTAAAAGTGGTCAATACCCAGCTTGGGTACTAAAACGTTGGAACTGTAGAAAACAGGGTGAAGAAAAGCTAATGCTCATGAAGCTGTTTGGTGCCCACAAATCCAATTTAAAGGCTGTGTTAAGGATGCTTGTCAGTTTGGTACTAATTCTGGAGGAATGTTCATGCTGCTAAGCTTTATGCTATCACTCTCTGTAATGAAGCCATACTTTGAATTGAAACAGACATATGAAGGAAGTACATAATTTCACTGTAAACATCCACACACTAAAAAACACTTAAAATGTATGATATGCAGTATTCAATGTCAAAGTGCATTAATATTTACAGATACGATTTGCAAATCATCCTAAGCTCTGAGTCTGCTTTGCCATATAAGGAAGTCCTCCATATAGGATGTTTGTCGTTTTAAAATTCTCTCTCTTTTAAACAGTGTAAATCTTAAAACTTCTAATCAGATCAGTGGGCTGATATTTGGATTATATTAAATATTTCATAGAGAGGTCAGAGAACTTGGAGTTTGGGAACTTAATGCTGCTCAGAAGTATCAGCTGTGGAGGACCACTACCTCCTAACCAGAGATCCTAAAAATAGGAGCTGAAGGCACTCAGTCCCCCTAACAATCAGATTTTTGGTCACATATAGGATATAAATGTTGCTGTGTGCTGGGGAACAGAGGTGCACATATCACAGAATCACAGAATCACAGAATCACAGAATCACAGAATGTTAGGGATTGGAAGGGACCTCGAAAGATCATCTAGTCCAATCCCCCTGCCGGGGCAGGATTGCCTAGACCATATCACACAGGAACGCGTCCAGGCGGGTTTTGAATGTCTCCAGAGAAGGAGACTCCACAACCTCTCTGGGCAGCCTGTTCCAGTGTTCAGTCACCCTCACCGTAAAGAAGTTTTTTCTCAAATTTAAGTGGAACCTCCTGTGCTCCAGCTTGCACCCATTGCCCCTTGTCCTGTCAAGGGATGTCACTGAGAAGAGCCTGGCTCCATCCTCTTGACACTTGCCCTTTACATATTTATAAACATTAATGAGGTCACCCCTCAGTCTCCTCTTCTCCAAGCTAAAGAGACCCAGCTCCCTCAGCCTCTCCTCATAAGGGAGATGTTCCACTCCCTTAATCATCTTCGTGGCTCTGCGCTGGACTCTCTCTAGCAGTTCCCTGTCCTTCTTGAACTGAGGGGCCCAGAACTGGACACAATACTCCAGATGCGGCCTCACCAGGGCAGAGTAGAGGGGGAGGAGAACCTCTCTCGACCTGCTGACCACACCCCTTCTAATACACCCCAGGATGCCATTGGCCTTCTTGGCCACAAGGGCACACTGCTGGCTCATGGTCATCCTGCTGTCCACTAGGACCCCCAGGTCCCTTTCCCCTACGCTGCTCTCCAACAGCTCTGTCCCCAACTTGTACTGGTACATGGGGTTGTTCTTGCCCAGATGCAGGACTCTACACTTGCCCTTGTTATATTTCATTAAATTTCTCCCCGCCCAACTCTCCAGCCTGTCCAGGTCTCTCTGAATGGCTGCGCAGCCTTCCAGCGCATCAGCCACTCCTCCCAGTTTTGTGTCATCAGCGAACTTGCTGACAGTGCACTCTAATCCCTCATCCAAGTCATTAATGAATATATTGAATAGAACTGGTCCCAGAACCGACCCTTGCGGAACTCCGCTAGACACAGACCTCCAACTGGACTCTGTCCCGCTGACCACTACTCTCTGGCTTCTTTCCTTCAGCCAGTTCACAATCCACCTCACTACCCGATCATCCAGACCACACTTCCCCAGTTTAGCTGCGAGGATGCTGTGGGAGACCGTGTCAAACGCTTTACTGAAATCGAGATAGACCACATCCACAGCTTTACCATCATCTGTCCACCGGGTTATGACCTCATAAAAGGCTATCAAGTTGGTTGAGCAAGACTTCCCGTTGGTGAAGCCATGCTGAGTGCCCCTAATGATCCCCCTATCCTTGATGTGCCTAGAGACAGCACCAAGAACAAGTTGCTCCATCACCTTTCCAGGGATGGAGGTGAGGCTGACCGGTCTATAGTTACCCGGGTCCTCCTTCCTGCCCTTTTTGAAGTCTGGAGTGACATTCGCTTTCCTCCAGTCCTCAGGCACCTCTCCCGTTCCCCACGACTTAGCAAAGATGATGGAGAGTGGCCTAGCAATGACTTCCGCCAGCTCCCTCAGCACCCGCGGGTGCATCCCATCAGGGCCCATGGATTTATGAACGTCCAGGTTGCTTAATTGGTCCCTGACCCAGCCCTCATCAACCAAGACAGATTCCTCCTCTATCCTGACTTCTTCTGAGGCTGCAGGGGTCCGGGGCTCCTCAGGACAGCCTCCAACAGTATAGACAGAGGCAAAGAAGGCATTCAGTAACTCCGCCTTCTTTTTATCCTCTGTCTCCAGGGCCCCCACCTCATTCATCAGTGGGCCTACATTACCTCTAGTGTTGGCTTTACCTGCAATGTATTTGAAGAAGCCCTTTCTGTTGTCCTTGACCTCTCTTGCAAGGTTTAATTCCAAGGAGGCCTTAGCTTTCCTAGTTGCCTCCCTACATCCTCTGACAACAGACTTATATTCCTCCCAAGTGGCCAGCCCCTCCTTCCATGATCTGTACACCCTCTTCTTCCACTTGAGTTTGCCCAGCAGTTCCCTGTTCAACCATGCAGGTCTCCTGGTACCCTTCCTTGACTTCCTACTTGCTGGGATGCTCTGATCTTGAGCTCGGAAGAAGCAGTCCTTGAATGCTAACCAACTATCTTGGGCCCCCTTAGCTTCTAGTACCCTGTCCCATGGGATTTCCCCTAGCAATTGCTTGAAAAGGCCAAAGTTGGCCCTCCTGAAGTTCAGGGTTGTGATTCTGCTAGCTATTCTGTTCCTGCCACATGAGATCCTGAACTCTACCATCTCATGGTCGCTACAACCAAGGCTGCCCTCAACCTTCACCTCTTCAACCAGACCCTCCTTGTTAGTGAGGATCAGATCCAGCAGCGCTCTTCTCCTAGTTGGCTCATCCACCATTTGCATCAGAAAGTTATCATCAACGCACTGGAGGAACCTCCTGGACTGGGGATGGCTGGCTGAGTAGGCCTCCCAGCAAATATCAGGGTAGTTGAAATCCCCCACAACAACCAGGCCCTGTAATTGCGAGACTGCTCTCAGCTGCCTGTAGAAGGCCTCATCACCCTCCTCATCCTGATCCGGTGGCCTGTAATAGACACCCACAACAGTATCACCCCTGCCAGCCTGCCCCTTAATTCGCACCCACAAACTCTCAACTCGCTCCTGATCCGCCTCTGGACAGAACTCAATACATTCTAGCTGCTCACTCACATAAAGAGCAACTCCACCACCTCTCCTTAGCGGCCTGTCTTTCCTGAACAGGACATAGCCATCCATGACCACATTCCAGTCATGCGAGGCGTCCCACCAAGTCTCTGTAATTGCCACTAGATCATAGCCCCCCGACCGAACACGGATTTCTAACTCCTCCTGCTTATTCCCCATGCTGCGTGCATTGGTGTACAGGCATTTCAGGGAGCGAGCTGGGCACACCGATTTCATTCCAGATTCACCCCCTGATTTCACTCCAGGGGGATGGGGGGTCTCCTGGTCTACCTCAGCACTAGAGCGTTGCCCCAGTGGTGCAAGCCCAGCTACCACCTCATCCCCCTTCGAATCTAGTTTAAAGCTCTCCGAATGAGCCCTGCTAATTCCTGTCCCAGAACCCTTTTGCCCCTACGACATAAACCTTTCCCATGTATCACTGTCACGCCTGTTGTCTTATAAAACCAGCCATTATCAAAGAACCCAAAGCCCTGCCTGTAGCACCAGTCTCGTAGCCAGGCGTTAATAGAGAGAATCCTACTATTCCAAACAACGTCATCACCTGAAAATGGAAGGAGGGAGGAGAAAACAACTTGTGCTCCAGACTCTTTCACCAACCGCCCTAGGGACTTATAGTCTTTCTTCATCCCCCTCAGACTACGAGATGCAGCTTCTTCCCCACCTGTCTGGAAGATCAGCAGGGGGTAGTAGTCTGTCAACTGCACCAGGTTGGGGAGTTTCCTGGTGATATCCCTGATTCGGGCTCCATATGTATCCTGAAATAAGGTCAGGACAGATGCTTGCTACCAGCAAACTGAAATTCAGTTACAATTCAAGTCTCAAATCACCAGTTTAATGACTAAATGTGCTGAAATCCAAAGTCACCACATATGGTCATAACATTTTCCCTTTCCCTCAAATATTAAACCCAGTTCTTAAAATTAAACTCAGAGTTTTTGAAATTGCTTGAAATTCTTTCTGCTTTCCTTTTTTTTCCTCTTTATCCCATCTTCTGGATCACAAAAATATGTTAGCCTGGGCTCAGGTTGTTTATGGTCATGGATTTTCTTCTGGTCCAATAGTAATTGTAGGCTGGCTTTCCTGTCTGGTCAAAAATTCATCAGAAAGTTGATTTTTAACCCCTGATTCTGTAAGTGGCAGATGGTCATGTCTTTGCTCATGTTAATTTGTTTGCTTTAAATACTCATGTTATTTGGTGCTTACCAAAAATAGCCTTTTCTTGTAACTTCATGACCTGTAATCGTAGCGGCTGTCACATATTTGAACTGGCTTTGTAGCCAGCTCACATCTCTGGTTTTGACTTTGGGCCAGAACTCTCCTGAAGAGAACCAGAAGCACGACAACCCTTCATCACATCAGGAGAAGCCAAAGTGCCACCTTGGTCTTTCACCATTACCTGTATTGTACAAGTATACTTGTAATTAAAGCTCCCCTGCACTGTTTCTCCTTCAAGCAGTTGTATGCTGTTGTACACACAGCAGTTACCCAGTATTTCTGAGAAATGTCAAAACCCCTACACAAGTACACTTAAGTTTTACATGAGCAGTAAATTGGACACATTCACAAAACAGATTTACTGTGCATGTACAAAGCCATCTGCATAGCTCTTTCACAAAGGGTTCAAGACTTTTCAGAAGTATTAGGCTTGGTACACATAAAGACCTGATATGCATATGAGCAGGGGGCAAGTTTGAGATTCCTAAGGATCTAGCAGTTCAGCCAAAGTGCTGGATATCTGAAAACCTTGGACAAATATGAAAAATCCTCAACTTTTAGCCAGAATCCCAAAGTCAAAGAAAAGGATGTTCAAGGGGCTACTTGGGTATCTATTTGGAATCTTCTCCCACCTGCTTTCTCTCTTTGGCCAAGTTCTGCTTTAGCCTTGAGCTCCAGTCTTCCCTGTTTTATTCAGTCTTTTCTTTTTTCTTTTTTTGTCTGCTAAAAGGATGGCGACACATTTTAATAGGCTTCCTTCTGTAATCCTTAAGGGGAAGTCTGTATAGCAGGAAAATATTCAAAATGATAGTATCTCTGTAATTGAAAGCATGACCAGGAGTAAAGGAAAAATGTTTCCAAATTTGCTGGACCAGTAGTGACATGTCAGATCAAGTTCAGATACTTTCAGAACTGAGTAGATTTAATTTCTGCACAACTGAGGCCTGAAAATTTTTGAAAATCATCATTTTGGGAAGATTTTACTGAGCAAACATAATCATGTTTCCTTCTGAAATTCTACCCCAAAGCTTTTATCTTTCTCGCTTCTGCTCGCTACCAACATGTATTACTAGTGATATTTAATTTGAACTACTTAATGCAGCTTTACCGGGATGGCAGCCAACTTCACAGAAAGCTTCTGTAACTCCAACAAATGCACAGGGCCGAGAGATGATATTTTCATTGAAGATTAACCTTTTCCTGTGGATGACACTGTGCACCAGACAACAGGGAAAAGCTTGTGGATACTGGTTCATAAGCCTATAAAAGTAATGTGGTGTATTGTAGTATCAGACGTCTAGAAAAGGAATTTCTAGTAATTTGACTGTTTCTGCATTGTGAGGGTTTTTTGATCCCATTGACCACAAAATAAATAAGGCATCTAAGGAATTGCTCCAACTTGTTTCTCAGTTCCATTCTCTAGGAGTAATGAAATCAGGATTAAGATTGTGTAGTAGTTACAACGTTGTAAAAATGTTGTTGAATTAAGTGCTTTGGAAAACGTCAGTTTCGAAAGTCATAACTGAAGGGTCTTCTCTATATTTAGAGCAGGAGCAGCATCCTAAGTGGCAACATAAAATTCCCATAACACCCTACTAATGTAACCCTACATAGAAACTCTCCAAAAACAAGGAATCCTGTTCCTTTTTTTTTTTAATTTCTTTAAACTGCTGATCCCATGTACCTTCTGAAATGGGGGTGTCAGTAGAAGTGGGGACAGCACAGATAGTTTTAAGTCATGTCATGTAATTCAGCATCCCAGCACAACTGTGGTGGCTGTGGAGGGATTAGTTGGGAGCAAATTTCAGGCGCTCAAACTTCTTAGGCCAGCTCTGCATCCTAAGCCAAGATCTTGTGGAACTACATCTTTAGCTTCCTATGCCAGAAATACTTACTATGGTGAGGGGATGCTGGGAACAGATAGTCATCTTGCTGAGTTTGTGCATAGTAAGTTATTGATGTGTAAATATTGGTGAAGTTGTATGTTAAATAGTTTTTAAAACTGGAAAGCCTAACAAAGAAGGAGTAAGATAATGTGGAAGGCTGTACGGAATGATAACCCTACATATAAGTGTTGGCAGTTGTACAGCCTTAGGTCATAAATTCTGGGCAATACTGGGTAGTTTGAAGCAGAGTTCTAAGTGATTTTAAGTACTAAGCAGGTAAGGCCTACCAATTTTTAAGAATAACAGAAACTATGGGGAAGAAACTCCATTGGATATCTGCACACAACTGTGTTCACTTTTAAGTTTATTTAAACTGAAATACAGACTATTGAGAAGCACTCATACACTAGCAAATACTAATTCCCCCAGGTAAATATTCTGAAATGTAAATATTCTGAAATTAGATTTAATATGGATGTTTATGTGAGTAAAAATGTGAACAGGTACAGAATTATTCACTAGATGATCATTCACTAGATGATCTTTAAAGTCCCTTCCAACCCAAACCATTTTATGATTCTATGATTCTATGATTATAAAAGTGATCTCATATGAAGACAAAGATTTCTAGATTAATATACTCTCAAAGATAATTTAAATTATTCCTTCATATCACTGTTAAGTGATTCTGAAGAAATCCTTTTTTCATGACTCTTAAAATATAATTGAATTTTTTAAAAAAAATGGGGATGAGAAATTTAGTCATGGGTCAATAACAGCATTTTGGAAAATTTTTCTCTGTCATCTTATATATAAACCAGTAATCCGCTATTCACATTAAGATGTCTTCTAAAATTCTCAGCTGAGTTTCTGGTTTTTGACAGTGTGAACAGTTTGGGGTTTTTTTTCCTGCTTCAAGATGAAAAAGCTATAAATCCAAAGATGAAGTTTAATATGAGTTTGCACATTGCAGACTTTCTGTTTTCTAAGCAGCTGTGTGAAAATGCAGATGGACTTGTTTAACTGGGAAGAGCCTTCATCTTTGTGGGCAAGTAAAAATGATAAAAGGAGCACAGAAGAAATATGCAGCTCAGACGTCCCTGAAGACCTTTAGGATTTAACCCTCATTTCCTTTTTAATCTTAGAATTCTTTATTATTATGTGGAAGCATGTGGTTTAGTTCTTCAAGTTGGCAGGTGGTAGCAATCCCGTAATTATGATCTTGGTTGTATGCTGCCAATGCACAAAGGGGAACTTTGGTAATCCACTCCAGTGTCTTTTCAGTACTCATTGCATATCGCTCATGCTTTTTAGTGTAAAATCCTATGTAAATCTCACTGTAGTAATAAAGTTACTGAAGTTATAAAAAAATGAACATTTTTAACTTTTGCAGAAAGTAACGTAAAATCGTTAGCCATCGTATCCCACTCTGCCATAGATAGCAATAAAAATGTTTAATAATCATGAAAAATATGCATTCCTGTCCAGGCTGCCTCTTTTTTGCCAAGGCTTAGCTATTTAATAGATAAATTATTTAACCTACACTTTTCCTTAAAGTATGATTGTGTCATCATTTATGTTCAGTTTAAATCAGCTTTTAAAAGGAAAACATTTGCAATGATATTTGTTTCTGTTGCCATCTGTGCTGTAGAACTTCTGTTTATTAGTATTTTTATTCCATTTAGATATAATGTGATTTATCTTTTCACTCAGCTTACCAAACATTTAGGTAGTATTTCTCTGTAGTTATTAATGACTGGACTTGAGGCTGTTTTCAGGCACTTTAAGACCTTTATTTTTTTTCCTCTTGGAGAGGCATAAAAAGGCCTTAAGTCAAAATCCAGTATATCTACAGAGAGCCGGAGTAATTACCTTAAGAAGACAGAATGCAATGGTGCTGTCAGAACAGGAAATCTCCCCTCTGCCCCCAGCCCCCAGGACAGCAAGACAAATGAACAGGAGTGTGGACCCAAGAAGGAGATCAAAAGTTTTCTTCTGGCTGTGACTATACTGACCTGGGTAATCACTGGGATTCTCAGACACACTCCAGTGGCGATGGGTCCCCTGTTCACTACCCACAATGGCTTTTCTGGCGGCACAGGTAGAATCAGTTTGGGATTCATTCCTATCGGATGTTAAGTGGAACACAAATAAATAAACTGTTCATCTAAGCTATTGCCATATTATATACAGAAAGTGATTTCTGCTAACCAGACTATTGAGTTAGCGAGCAGATTGAAGAGTGTAACTTTTCAAGGAAAATCTGTCAAACATGTAGAGGATATGTTAGCATTAACATAACAATGAACAATTTTGTCCACTCCAAACTAGCAGCAATTTTTCATACCTCTTTGAAAAACATTGAGTGTACTATGACATTTGGAATCTGAGTTGACAGATGATAAATACGTTAGAAAAAGGTGATAATAACAATAATTATTAATCTTCAATGCCTATTTTATGTGCACTTTTTCCTGAAAGGTTCTATAGCATCCCAAATGAATATGTTTCTATAGCATGCTGCCCATTCATGTTAATGTTTGAGACAGATATTAATGAATTTATTCATGAGAACATATGTGTCAATTCTGCAGACAGTGAAATAAGCATGCAGTGATGTTGTGGCTGTCATGATTAAGTATCACCTCTGAAAGCTGTTTCCTTTCAGTGCTGATATTTGCCCTGTGTTTATGCTGTGGATAGTCAATTGTAAAGATCAGTCTGGAAGCAATTTCTTTGGTGTTTTTAAAAGTAGGAAGTAATTTTTTACCTATCTGAATGTCAGTTTGCTGTGAGTAAATTAAAATGTTACAGAACGGAGGCTGGCAATTATTGCCAATTGTAATTTGAATGGCATGCTCCGGTATTAGTATTCCTGGCAGGGCTTTTTCTCCTGTCTTTGCAACATGTAGTTGTTGTTTCATTGTATCTCTTTAAATTGGGAGAGATGAATGTGGTGATCAATCAGATGTAGTAAAAAATCTTCCTGATATTACATTTTCTTCATTTTTATCTTTTTAAAAATATTTCCCAGTCTGCTTTTCCTTTTAGCATGTTTCAGTCATTTTGCTTATGGGCTAAATTCTGCTGTGATTGGATTTATTGATAAAGTTGTCTTAAATTCACTGGGAGCAAGATGGATCTCTAAAGAGGCAGATATCTTTGTAGACAGCCATGAGTATTATCTCTGCCTAATGAGACCAAGACCCAGGGCTGAATGCGCAGAGCCTATGCCTGAATGTGGAAATGTGGATCTACTGTGTCGCTGTATAAACCATGGTATGGCATAGGGCCATTATGAAATTTACTGTATGCTTCTGTGGTTCCTGGCAGTGAAGTCTTGTCTACTGAAAAGCCATCAAAATAAGCTCCTCAGGCAAAACACCCATTAAACTTTTTTCTTTAAAGAAAAAAAAATCTGTTAATTTGCTGCAATTTATGTTTGCTTTGTGATTCTGCAGCCCAGCCTGTCAATGAAACTGTGCTAATCATTAGGAAGTTAGTGCCTGTATGCATTCAGACATCCTACAACTATCTCTCCATAACTAAAACAATATTCTAAAAGGGATTGGTTTTGTTTTTCCTGCCTGGTTAGCATCTTAACAGCCTGTGATTTTGCACTCTTTTCTCTCCTTAAAAATCCTTGAGTATTTTGTTTGACGAAATAACTGTTCTTACAGTGTACTTTTTTTCTTTTATATACTATAGTTTAATGATAGAAAATGGATGTCTCACAGATAAAATTACATACTACATACTATTGTGTCCTGTCTCAAAGATTTAAGCCCTGTAATCTTTTCAAAATTGAGCATTAGTCACTTATCTTCCATAATGTTACCGTTGGCTAAAAATTTGGGAAACAGTTAAATTAAAAGAAAAAAACAATAGGAGGCAGTAGGTAGCATTTTGTGGGAAGACCATTAGAAATGAGTAGGGAGCTGCTAGGAGAAGCATATCTTATAAAAGTTATCACGACCCTAGAAATCCAAGATGGAAAAAGAACTATTCAACCGTTTTAAAATATTGGGTTGATTTTTTTTCCCATTTTGGATATATACAGAAGTCGGTGGACCCTCTGTGAACCTTATCATCTCATGCAAAAAGCTGCAGCTCCATTCAGATTTTGAATAAGCAATTTCCATTCCATTGTATTCCTTCACACTTGAAATTTGTGGCTGTGTTGCTCATGTGAGAAGCTTAATGCTACAAAGTTAATACAAAACTATTTTAATTGCTGTTTTGGAGAGGGTGAGCATCTCAAGAGGGTGGTGCTTTCTATTGATATTTTAGTATTAGTTTGAAAATAGATAAATCCCCCACATCAGACAACCATGCAAGTGCAGGGATAAGATTATATTTGTCACATGCAGCAAAGTCTGTTCAGCCAGCCAGAATTTTCAGGTGAGTTGATTGGTCAAATTCACATCAATAGCTAGCATTTGTTCTGGTGTTTGTGACTGCAAGAAAGTGCACTATAATGTGAAGTAAACAGCAACAGTTTGTGTAATTAATATCTTGCTCTTACCTAGAAAGATGCTGAGAGTAACTTGTGCTATCTGAGGACAGGAAATCTTACTTTTTAAGCAATGCTTTTCACTATCCATTTCAGACTCTCTCACAACATGCTCTATTTTATGTTATCCTGCTCTGAATATTTTCTCATTCTGATCTCAGTGTCATAATTAGACCAGAGGCTTTACCATGTTAGGATAAACCCATAATCTATTTTATCCACTCCTCACTATTAACCAGATACCAGATGATTCTGATGACAGCTTAAAAGCTGAGATGACTGAGCTTACCTATGGGAAATATTGACATTTAAAAGCTCTTTTTACATTTATTCCTGGGCAAGCTTTTGTTTCTTAAGCACTGAGATATCTAAATAGAAGTATGTAAGGGAAGGATATGTAGTCTCAGTTATTCTAATTTCACAGTTTGGTGGGGGGCCTGGAGGGAGGAGCACTGCTGTGTTTTGTAGTCTGTATCAGAATAATGCCAGATCTTCACATTGTTTAATCCTTGTTTACAACTTCCAATAATCCTGGTCTTGGGTTTCTAACATACCAAAGGTTGATGCTTTACTTCAACTACAAAAGTTCTGGATATTTTAATAAAATGCTGTTTCTGTTAAGCATTTTAGCATTTAGCAGTATTGACTCTGCGCTGAAATTTCATTTTGCTTATAATTCAGTAGCTATGATTATCAGGGTACAATTGCAGCCTTAGTGCTCTCTAGTAAGGATGGGAAAATTGCTTAGACTGAAATGATTTGCAAATTTCTGCACATCAAGAGGTCGCCTGCCAAGATTCTGCTTTTCACAAACATGGATCTCACACAGTGGGAACACGCACGGGCAATTGCTCTCCAAGAGATGCTTTACTCTCAAATTTGCTTTCCCTAGCTTGAGGCAGTTGCATGTTAGTTCCAGGTGCCTGTTGTGGACAGCTACATCTGACCAGCTACAGCATCATTTTAGGTAATTTTGCATCCTTGTGAAACCTGTTAAAAAGCCATTTTAGAGAGATGCTCGGTGTTTTCCAGACAGAACAGCTTGCTGAGCTGGTTAGGAAGAACATGTTTGTACATAACTCTAAAAGATGGATTTGAAACAACTGAAAGACCAAAACAGCCAGATGCTGGGAGAGGAACAAAGAGATGACACTATGTCATCTGACTAGATGTCCCTACCTAGAGACAAGTGACTTTTGGGGAGATCAAAGGATGCCGCTGCTCTCAGGCTGCTTTCTGTAAATTGAGGGAAGAATATAAATTGAAAAGTGCAGACATGTTCTCTGATGCTGAGGTTACTGAAACCAGCCTTTAACCTTTGTAATTAAAGTCTCGTGACCTGTGGAGCACAGTTTCCCATGGCTACATTCACATGAGAGAAAGAATAACTGATTTTCCTTGCTTTTATCTTCCCCTTCTTCCACTGAGTTTCAAAAAGGAACAACTAGACAACCAGCTGAGCAAAACCTCCATGCTCTGTTGTCTTTATTACCAATACCTTTTGGTCCTAAGTTTTAAAATTTGAGGTAATATTTTTGAGAATAACCTAGGGAAAAAAAAGAGAAAGCACCTGCTTTTAGGAGAGTTTTTCTGACTGGTTGGTTGTTTTTCATAAGAGACATCAACCAAGATATTCACCGCAGAAGGTCATTGCCACAAAAAAGGAGCCAACTGCCCTATCTTAAAAGACACCACAGAGGCCAAATTCTATGAAGGGCAATAAACTGGCTTCCAGAGGGGTCCTGATCATGCAAGTACTGAAATAAGATGATTTGTTCTTGTAGTGTCTCATAGCACTCCATAGGGCAGCACTTGTTGCCACTATGTCTTCTGACTTCATTACTGCTACGTGCAGTTTCTGCTTGGGTTTGGAACTCGAGGAAACACATGAATTTACCCATCTGAATACATTGTTTTAATACAGATCCTAACCTAGTATTTTTTCAGACCTCCTACATCCACCCAGCAGAAAACATGAAATAGACAATAGCTCCTAAGTAGCGGATGAAGAAGAAGAAATAATGAAAGTATTTTAGGTGTTGGTATAACAAACTAGAGAAGAAAAGGTGCATAAGTGCTTCAGATTTTCACAGTTTCACAAATGGTTCTTGTTGCACAGTGAAAGTTGAGGCAGCCTGACACGCACAAAGCTTTCTTTATTCCAGGGAACTGTACCTGACGACACACATCTACGTCTGTGTTACCTTAGGAAAAAACAGGCAGAGAGAGAGAAAGGAAAATTCTCTAGTGGCCAGCTGGGAAGAGAAGTGGTGGCTTCCCCCAGGTGAGCACCCTCTCCTGGGTGTCCTGTTCCACACAGCAGGGAATCACAATAATGTTGACAACTGTCACCATTTTTTTCCTCAGTGAGATGATACCTTTCATACCTTTCATTCATACCAGCTTAGCCTTATTCTTGCTGGTCTTTGTTTGATGACACTCTTGCCATTTTGACTCTGATTAGAATTTGCTTAATTAGAGTGTAAGTGTTGCACACTAATTGACTGCTAGGCTTTGTGCACACCTGATATTTGGTAACATTTATCAGACATTAGAATGAGTGTTATTCACTTATCTTGCTAGTGCTAATATAGACTCACTGAACAGTCTAGAAGCTTGCAGGAGGATGGAGTGGTGGTGGGAATCTTAGTGCATAGCTAGAAACAAGCTACAGGGCAGCAGAGTGAGGAGACAGAGCAGAAACAGTATGAATTAGACATTGAAGAGAATCACTATCTCAGGGACTATACAGAAATATGGTTCAAAGTGCACAGCACAAGGCTGCAAGGATGAGTGGTTGGGAGACCAGGTGAAGCCACATCCACAGTGTAGCCTCGGGGTGTGTAGGTGGAAGGTTGAAGGGAAAAGGCAGGCTGAAACCGTGAATGGGAGGCCTTCAGCAATACATGAGTTAAAGCACGGTGCAGCATACTTAAAATCCTATTTCTGGATGTGTCTAAAAGCACTTCAGTTTGACAGCACAGAGGAGATAGCCACCTACTTCAGGCAGTGATGTGGCACAAGTGCTCCCAAGCACATGCCACAGTAGCATTTAAGCAGCTGTGTGGTCTCTTTCCTTCTTGCCTCTACACATCTGAGAAGTGATAGATACAAGTTTCTCTCTAAGGAGTCCTTATTAGATACAACCCGAGCGATCTGACTTAGGATGTTAAAGAAATCAGTCGATGTTCATGGACTCTGGAGAAAATGAACATATTCTTCCTTTATTTGTGGCTTGCTTAAAAGCGTTTTTGTAAAGATCTGAAATATAACTCCCAAGATCCACAATATTCATAAGGAATATTTTTAATGGAAATGAAAAAGTGCAAAACTGAAATGCTTAATCTACTTTCTGTTTTCTTTAGTAGATAGATAAGAGATAAGACAAATGGGAAAACAACCTTTATAGGGAATGTGAGAAGACAATTGTGATCACTCAAATTACTCAAAATCACTTGTCACTCAAAGTAAGAATTTGCCATTTAGAGAAAGCATCAATCTGAATAAGAAATTACTGTAATTAAAGGTGAACATGGCTGTGAGGTATTTCTCAGTGCAAAACCAACGAAGTTTGTCGTGAAACAACTTTGCCATAGAAAAACAATACCAAAAAACAAGCCAACCTTGCAAACAGGATTATATTCAGAAACTCTTGGGGCATTCTCTTTCTCTGTGTAATAAAGTTTTTCTGTGTTTCCATCCAGGTTGTTAATTAGCTACTGATTGGGCTGAGAAATTATCACCTGAGACTTTTTTTTTCAGATTGAAGTTAAAGAAAGAGTTAACCTAAACCGCCGAGCCCAGAGCCAGCGAACTTGGTGAAAATTTAGAGCTCAGACTGTATCTGATGCACGAACATGCTCATCTTAGATGTGCAACATCTAACAGCAGCAGCTCACGTTGCACTATAATAGTTCTGAGACAAGTACCTTACATAATACAGTTAATTTGTGGGTGAGCAAATCCTGCACAAAAATAAGTAGTGGATTCTGCAGGTTTGATGAGTTTCTGTTCCAATGAACTTTAGCTCCCAAACTGCTTCACTTGATTTTGAAGTTGTACTTAACTTACTCAGATGAGCTTGTTGCTGTAACCAAAGCAGAAATGTGCAAGTCCCAGCCTCAGTGGTGTAAACGTTTCCTTTTGACTAGTTCGTTTTCAGGTAACCTTAAGTGCTCTTTGGGTTATAGTCATCTGCCAAATCGGGACTGCTTCTTGGAAGACCTGTCTGTTGCTTTTTGGGTTTTGTCAAGTTTAATTAAATCATTCATTAATTGCAGAGAGATTCAGCCAACCTGTATCTTAAACAATCTTACGTCACTATCTTCCTTTCTTTGTTTATTATTTTAATGAAACAACTTGCATCTTGAATGACCCTGCTAAATTGACAGCTGTAAACAGCTATAAAAGTAGAAAAAATTTTATTAAAAAATGGGATCACAATTACATTTTGTTCTGAAATATTTTTCTAAACCTTATTCTTTTTTAAATTCAAAATTGATTATACTTGAGGCTCCATCTAGGTTTAAAATACATTCCTTTCTCTCCGTTAAGCCTAAATCCTACATTTTTTAAAATGCATTTCAAATCTGACTGTAAGCAGTTAAAGTTGAATTTTTTGTCAAATTTCTCCTAGCTGGTGAATATTTACTTCTGAGGAGCCCTCATTTTCACCAATAAGAAACAGGATTAAACCTCTACAGTTTAGCTTTCTTTCATCTAGAGAAAATTTGGAGCTTGACATGGATCTGAGCCACTAGAATGCCCAGTTCGTACAGAAACTTGTAGTTCCACGTACCTTGAAGACACTTTCATGCGTTTAATTCACTTTCTTCTAACCGTGTAGTGCTGTTTACGTTTTCTTCTTTGTGCCTAGCCTAAAAAATAATCACTGGTGCCTTATTTACTACTATTTAGCTTATTCTGAGTGTGAAGACACTTTGCATATGTCATGACTGCTTTACCTCTATCTCTTTCCATTTCCCCTACATAAACTGGGCCTCTCTGTAGTGACAGTTAACTTAGATGAATCTGACAAAGTTATATTTAATGATGATTAGATCCAGATCAGTCACATCTAGTGCTACCTTCTGACATTTCATATACCTTGCATTTCTGCACTGATACTCTTTTTTTAATCTGCATTTCATATGCTTTTGACCCAGATTATCCCTGATTAGTCATTTTGTATCAGAAAGCTCTTCCTTTCTTTTATGTATTTATTATCTATTTAACTGTGAAAGCGTAATAACAAAGGCTTGGTTAAACTCCAGCGCTGCCTTTGTAGGGATCCTTCGGTTTATTTTGAGGGTCAGAACATCTCAGCTTCTGTTTCTCCATGATAATTTATGCCAAAAGAGTGTTAGGAGAATTTTAATTCTTTAACATCTGTAAAGCCTTGAATCACAAGGCACCTCAGCACATGTTTAGAACATCTGACTGAAAATGAGGACTTGTAAATCCTACAGAGAAAGTTTCTATAGAACAGATTAGACAACAAGCTCTGTGGAGAAGGAAAAGCAGGGATGGGCAAGGTAGAAATAAAGGGAGAGAAAAGGAACAGCAAGAATAGAAGATTAAAGAAAAGGCAGATAATAGAAGGATAGTTGCTGATATGGAACAGGTACCTAAAAACTATTATTCAGTAAATGAATGTTCTGAAACAAAGAACAGAAGGCTAAGACAAAAAAGAGGGAACAGATTAGACATTTTTTGTAATTAAATATTTGCTTTATGTTAGTAAAGGGAATTAAAATAGTTAAAATCATATTTTTCAATAGATTATCCTTCATTGCGATTGACAAATATTTATTGCCTGTGGAGTAGGTAGAAAATAACTGTATTTTTTGCTTATCCAAATATGGACTTTCCAAGTTCTTGAAGCAATTATTAAATACTAAAAACATTATCACCAGGGTTTAAAACAAGCAAACAAAAGGATATGAATTGTGTGTGTAAAGTTTCATGTTATGAAGAAGTATTTCTAGTTTTCTGGACTTATTCCTCCAGAAAAACATGTGGGAAATGTTACAATTCCTGCCTCTCACCCCTCAAATGGCACAGTAACTGTAAGGATAGAAAATGTGAAAGGCCTCTATTGCTTCTATAGAGCTCATTATAGAAGATTCAGGCCAAGTAGCCTTTCTGGTTTTCATCCAGCAGTTTCCTTATGATACCTGTGCCTTGGAGCATTTATTCTCTTTAAAATTAAAGCGAAGAAACATGAGAGCTACCATGTATTTCTTTGTCAAGGTAAGACAGCTCCATTATTTATTAATTTTTAATTCCTCTGTTGCATTTTAAGACACAGCAGATTTAAAGCTATATCAAATGTTCGATGCTGCTATCCATTAGTAGTAAAAAATGAAGAAAAACCACATTTGATGTGCTCTAATAATACTAATTCCCTTCAATGGCTAAATCAATATAAATGAAGTAGTCATTAAATATCTATCAGCACATCTGGCATTGTACCTCAGTAGCATGTAAAGCCTGCTGCACATGAAACATGTCATGCTGTTAATGTGTTTCTGGATGACTATGAATGTGGCTTTATTCCTAGCACAGGTCAGAAACTGCATTTGGAACAAATGTCTAGTGCAGAATGAATAATGCTAGATAAAAAGTAACTCCCAGTAGGATAGGGAAAACAGTGGTTTTGTGTGATTGACTTTTGAAGATCCAGAAGGTGACACTCAACATGTCCATTGAATGGGAAGGAGAAACTGACTTAACTGTATTAGAATTCATACAGAATGGAAGTTTACCCGAAGCATTTAGTAAGTACAGGAAAAACTAAGACTTGATCCAGAATAATTAGTTGACTTTCTACCCCCTTTCTGTCTTATTTTATATGGCTGTCCTTCTGTTATTCTTTGCAAACATTTTGGGTAGGAAGTACAGTATAGGTTGCTAGAATATGAATCTGTTGTCAACAAGTACTGAGAAATCACAGCTTTGGATATACTATTTTTTTCTTAACCTTTGTAGATAGATAGTACTTAGGAGGGCAAAATGGCAAGAGTCTGAAGGTGTGATCATAAAGCTGTATTCAGGTGAATCAGCGGTGCTAAGTGATGAGCAGTAAATACCCATTGACAATGCATTGTGAAAGAAGTTCCTAGTAATGTTGATGATACAAGAACTATGATTGTCTTTCAGAATGTCATCTCTGATGACAATAGCTGTTGATTCCTTATAAATTAAAGCTGGTGATCTCATTCGGTAAAAAACAGCCTGAAGGTGGTTGTACTTTAAACTCAGATGATTTTTAGATGTTCAAACACTTCACTCCAGTTTTCTCATGGTGAACATCAACATTTACTTGCAGTACGGAGTTTGCCTTTTCAGCTGGGAAGATTCACACAGCAGTTAGCACCATATATATGACACTTTCTGAATTCCATATTTTAGAATGTCAAAGAATCTCATTCCATTCTACAAGTATAAATAAAAATTCCTTATCACTGCAATACCTGAAGTTATATAGGCAAATTTCTCTTTTTGAAATAACAGGATATGCACCCTAATATTTTCTGCTGAAAGATTGTGTTTCTAATTTGTCTGTGGGATGTGTAGGCACTCTCATTCAGGTCTATAAAAATTGTTTAAGCACTATAATGAATTTTCTGAAAATAAAAGGAGTTTTTGGAAATAATAGTACTTTTTTATTCCTGTAGAGGCTTTAGAACGCATTGGGAGCAGTAAAATTTATCTTTTTTATTTTGTTACACTGATAAAAACTGCTTGTATTTGTTGCTTAGGACAGAGTCAATATAATTCAAATAGACCAAATATTCTTCTGAAGAATAATATGAAATGAACAAGAATGAAGTTATTAAGAAGTCTAGACCCAGGGCTGCTGTATTTATGAATGCAGATTCTTTGGGATATTCAAAGGCATAGTAAGTTCTGAGAACGAGAGTTTTCGTTATAGAGCAGGTTCTGTCAGCTGCTGCATGAAAGCAAATGTCTATTGCTAGCTAGCATCCCTATTGTGACTACACATTGCTTTAAGAATCTACCTGTGCAGAGCCACAATTACTGAATTGCATCTGTGCAAGGAAATCTTGTTTCCCTATGTGCTTTATGTCAGAAGCAGTTCTTGACTACAAGTCCTATGTTCTTGGATGTTAACTTTTATAATATTTAGGAGTTCACTAGCGAGTTTTTTAAGTACACTTTGCTGAATAGAATGATCTTGGTCAACCATTCTTCTGTTTGAAGGCCAAGAGTCAAATGGTGGTGCACATATTATGGGTTTCTCCATCAATCCAAAAAGTGTCAGTGGCAAATGAATTATCTATGCCATAAGGATATTTCGCTGTATCAGTGGGAAATTCCCACATATAACTATTGTGTCTAGGGATGCTTTGGGATAAGAAGCATTGTATAAATGTAGGTCATTATTGTTAAGTTATGTTATCATCTGAATCCCTCGTTCCATGATTGTTTTCTTTAGATCCTGTGGTACCGTGTGAGTGCAAAAAAACCCAAAATCTAAATAAAGCACAAGGGCATCCAATCTACCCTAACAAGAAAAAGAATTGTTAAGGAAATCATAGTGCTGAGGTCTAAATATTTAACAATTAGGCATTCATTTGGAAGGAGCAGCTGCTCTATATCCTCCACATACTATTTTGCTTATGTTGTTTACTGATTACAAAACACAGAATATACTTTTATTGACTATGTTTTCCCCTACAGTCTTCCAGGAGTGTAATAATGAATATTCACATTAAGAAACAGCTTCAAGGTTCAAGCACCAGCAGCAGCTGTGCTTCTGACAATGTCTGCAGTCACTTGGGTTGACTAGATGTAAATAATTTACATGCGCTGTATATAGCAGCCCTTTCAGATCTCCATATATTTATGCTAATACGTAAGTGAGATTTCGCTGGCAACCACTCCGTTGATCAAATTGAAACAAAAAGTAGGTTGTAGCTGTTTAGGGACTAGTCTCCCAGTTGCCCTGAAAAACTGCCATGTCCAGTGCAGAAGCTATCATAGTTAAGTGTTGAATCTCAAGATCTCTGAGGAATATTTTAAAGCTAATTATCACTATCAAGAAAGTCCTTGAGGTCAGAAGGCACCAAAGTTCTCTACAGAATTTGTCTAGTTACCTATTACTTCAGAATTTATTAATATCCAAACACATCAAGGAGCAGACAGTAAGCTCTTTTGATATACAATAGCAAGATTGTTCCCTCACATTCTTTCATTAATGATATAAAGCTGTAGCAAGTACAGGAAAAATTGCTTTTTCCTTCAGTAACTACCATGGAAGTTTTACATCTCATGACAGATCCTTAAGTTTATAGTTACAATAAATAGATCCGCATGCAATGCTGTGGACGATCAGACTGATTACACAAAAATACGAGGAGGCTCTATCTGTTTGAGCTGTGAACTCACACACCGCTGTGTATGAATGTATCTCTTGTGTAGATGAAAAGCAGTACGTGCAAGTAAAAAAGCATATTCCCCTAGCTATCTGTTAAGGCACACAGGTGATCTGTTTGCATATACAGGTAGGGACTGTTCATTAGGAAAAATTCCTGTACTGTCTTTGAGGTTTGGTCAAAAGAGTTAATTGCTAGATGCACGCCTTACCTAGCTGTCGTTTCTGCTTTATTTTAAAGATGTTCTCTATTTACATCTGTTGGCAGTTCTTTTGGATGATGGTTTCACCTGGAAGTGCCAAACAGGATTGAACTGGATATTACTATATGAGGACATATACAATCTAGAAACTCTCAGTGTATAAAATTATGTTACAAAGTAATATTCACTGGAAAATGCATTATTTATTGATTTTAGAACAGTACAGAAAAGATGCACAGAATTGCTAGTGTGATGTATACTCTGCAGCTTTCTAGCAGGAAATCATCCATGGTTTTTTTGCTTAATTTTAAGTTTCCATCAACCAACAAATACACATTTCAGTATTTTCTTTGATTAGTCACTGTAATTCACTTTTCCTGGGCATATACTTTTTTTTGGTAAGCTGAAAGGAAAAACATAATTCTCACCACTGTTGCCCAGAATAGTGGTGAGGACATTCAGATTGCCAGTGCTTTATGCTGTAACACCTAGGCAAACAGTAAGCAATTGCTTTTGCTGGAGGGATAGCACTGTCTGGCTGATGGTTGCTCAAAGTTAGATGTATTCATGACACAAATACACATGCCCGCTTCATCGAAAATTAAAAATGTTGAAGCAAACTCTCCAGATGGTAAGTCTTTGCCTCATTTCGTTCTATCTTTTTCTAAACCAACCAATATCTTTGCCACAGGCTCGTAGCACCCCTTAGATGCATATCAGAAACATGAGGAGGTGCAGAGAGTTGATATTTTACTTACAGAACAGAAACTAATGGACTCGTTAGTGGCATTTCAATAGCTTATGGTGAATAACAGAGTGCCAGTATTTTAACAAGTGAGCTCATGATACAGCCTGTGTCACAAGGGAACATGTGTTAAAAAAGAGGAGGATTCAGTGACTAGAGAATTTGTTTGTGTTTTTTTCTTTTGTTAAACAAAAATGCTTGGCTTTTACACAGGAGAAAGAGGGAACACCAGAAGTGTTAAAAAAGAGTATTAAAAAAATGTAATGTTTAGCAGTATTTTAGAAATGCTTATATATAGTCCTGAAGATGTTTATTGAGGCAATTGACTATGCAGAACAGGAGTTAAATATTGAGCTGGGAATGAAATTTGAAATATTTACTATGTGGTGCAGTTTGGTCTTTCCAAAGGAAAATCTTTGCTCTTTAGGAATATTTTTATAAGCCTTTGGAACAGTCCTCCTAGGGCTTAGGAAGTAATAAGCATTACATACACAGGTGAATCATTCCAAATGGGCACAGAAATCACTTCAGACCTTCCTTTATTTTTGAATAGAGAGGGGGGAGAGAGAGAGGAACAGATATACTTATGAACTTAAACATGCTTATAGATACCTAGTGAGATTTTCAAAAGAACCTAACTACTATTGGTTTTAATAATAAGTATTTAAATATTTGCAAAAATATTTAAGAAACCTAAGTTTCTTAATTTATCTTTAGATTTATACTTGACTATGAAAACTGGTTTGTAGAATAAAACTCTTCAAGTTTTATGTGGCTCAGGTGCTTGCATCCCATTGTATTTTACTTTAGCATTTAAATCACCTGAGACCGAGGTGATAATAAATGGATTTATGAGTCTGAATCAAAGGTGTGACTGCAATTTGTATAAATATATTCAGCTAGCATTAAACAGCTTGTTATTGTTAAGCCCTGTAGGTGTCAAGGCTCTTGACTCAAACTTGTGTTTACATGCAGACCCATATAAGCTGTATAGTCCAGTCTGAAGCATGCTTTGCCACATGTATATTGATATCACAAGACTGATTCACTCATGTGTCTCTGTCTTGCTGTAATTGCAATTTTAGATGGTAGTGTAAGCATAGTTTAAGTTTTGGATGCTACACAAAATTTTAAGTCTTTAATTCTTAAGGAAAGTGAGTAATTGAATAGTAATTCCTGGACAGTTGCCATAATTATTATTAGTGCAGATCATATACATGCTATCAACACATATTGCACAGTATTTTCCCAATTAAAGCTTTCCAGCTGGTAAGCACTACTGTTTTCATCTTTCCCCTTCAGTAAAGTTTGTCAGGCTTGTCTCAAGTCTCATCTATCTCTGTTTTTGCAATGATTTGGTTTCTCAGAACAATAACTACTTTTTCTTGTCCTCTGGGTTTTTTTCACTTTTTCTTGGTAATTTTTTGTTTTGCAAATTAATATTTCCGTTTCTAAGTCATGATTTAAAAAATCAAAATAATAATCTTCTAAATCTTTGTAATGGAGAACTTTAAATCATACTTGCATATTTAAATTCTTAGGTTTTCCAACTGGATTTCATTAAACAATATATTCTTATAAATAATGAATTCAGCTTTCCATCTGCCATATAGAATGTGATGCTTCTTACTGTAAATCACTTGAAAGCAAACATTTCTGCTGAAATGAATCTCTGTGGGAAAATGGATCATAGGTAACTTTTAGCCATAAAGGGTCTGGTGGCAGAGTTTGTGAATTAATATATTATCAAAGATGTACTTGAAATGTAAAATTCTGGAACAAGTCCATGTTGCAAGATTGCTTCCTTATCCTTGATTGTCTTTTGTGGATTAGTCTTTCGGTTTCATAGAAAATTTCCATTAGGAAATTTCCATTAGAAAAATTCCTGGAAATTTCCATTAGGAAATTTCCTAGAAAATGTCTAGAACAAGAGGATGGTCTAACCTAAAGTGTCAGTAATTTCATGGTGAGTTGTGTGTCTTGAATATAATAGTTCAGCACCACTCAGTTGACATGGTTCATTAGCTATCATCAAACCTCCAGATCATCTTTGTGCGGAAGCCTGAAAGGCTCTAAATATGCATATGCAGTGCAATTATGAGGTAATCAAAATAAAATTTAACAATTTTGAAGTTAAACTGAAAATAGATAGTCCTTTCAAAGCCCTAGATTAAACAGAGACAGCCATATGTGAATCAGATATAGCACTGCCAAATTATCTTGTTCAATGACTGTGCTTTCTAAATAATAGACAAGGTAACTGTACAGAATCGTTCCTTTGAAGGATCTGACAAGCATGATTTATGGCATAGCCCAAAACACTTTCTTTGCTTGAATATTCAGTCGAAAGAGCTTCATTTTCCCCAATTCTAATATTGCGGAATTATATCTGAATTGTGTCTTAACTTGGGAAGTCACAGGAGGGAGAATATAAATTACACTCTTACAAAAATATACAAGAGATTTAAATTGGAAAATTGCTATTTTGGAATGCAAGACAGCAAACTACAATTAATCACTGTTCTTCCTCTCATCAGACTTCACAGTGAAGCTTCAAGAAACATAATGCAGTATTTTAAAAGGCTCATTTAAAAACTTTTCTCAAATACTATAAACATCTGGGAAAAAAAGGATATCCTTGTTTAGAATAAATCATTCAATGAGTTAATATTTGAGACCTAAAGCTAATTCAGTTTGCATAAATCCTCCAAATTTTTAAAAAGCTCAACTCATGGAATTATTTTTCAATTCAAGCATTTATGAAAGTTCCCTGTAATCTCCATATGGAAAGAGAAAGTGATATATTGGAATATTAACCCCAAGAAAACAGGTGCTTCAGATTTTCTGTAGGTTTTAAAGGCTTATATTGTTCCTAAAGCCCCTAATATCAGATATCAACCTAATCAACATTGCAAGTATAGGCTTTTCCAAATGCTTGACACCGCTTTGTGTCGCTGAGGTTCCCCATAGAGACTTCCTACGTAAACTAAGTCAGACGTATGTCCTCCCTCTTGAACCCTCATCTCCGTGTGCTGCAGACTCTTATGACTAAGCTTTTAAACTTCATGAAACAGAACTGGCCTCATAATTGTTTGCATAAGGAAATGTTCTCTTTGAGCAACCTGTAGCTCAGAAGCATTTTTCTAACTCTATATTCTGTAGGAAAGAACCCTCTTAAACTTTCTGTGAGGGCATGATCACATTGCTAGCTAGTGCTAAGTCCTTTTCATGTACATCACAGATTTCGTTCTTCCTTAAACTTGACTGGCTTTCCAACAATGTAAAGAAAAGGCAATGCTTAACAGAAGAGAGATTCTACTTTACTTGAGAAAAACAAAACTATCCACACAAGTGTATTTTCTATTCACGTGTTGGTTTTTTTTTTGTCATAATTGTTTGGTTTGATAGATTTTTAAGGATTCCATGAGGAGACAGATTAAATACTGCATTGCTGAGTCCTGCATAGCTGTAGATCACAGGTACCAGAAAGGACCAGAGCCTGTTCAGCACATATAAATAGTAATTTATTCTAATTACTTATTTCCACTGCTATATTTAGAGAAGGGATGTTATTGCTTAATAGTTAGAACAAGGAAATCCCGTCTAGATATTTATCCTGTCTAATGACATTTTGGAACTACACTAATCCAGTGACTCAAGAGCAAACAGAGAAGGGGCAAATCAGATAGCTATCTTCACTTGTTAGTCCCATAAAACTGTCTAGCGTAAAGTCCAGCTTTGCTGTTGTTACTAAAGCACATGACAGCTATTTGCGGGGAGGTTCAATTGCCTGTATTTAACCATCTCAAGTTATTTTAGACCTCTGCAGAACCAATTGGACAACTGTGTCCTTCGGGAGTGGCAGCTGGGATCTAGGTGTCTAAAATGCCACTACACATGCATGATTAGGTGCTTGAATTGCTTCCTTAATGTCTTAACTGCTCAGATGTTGTAGGCTCGTGGAAGGGACCAGAGCCAAGTCAGGAATAACACATTGTGTGATTAGACTACAGGAATATCTGTGAGAAAAGATACAACTTGTCATGATGAATATATAAAGGATTTCTCATAACAAAGATGAAATTTTTATTATTATATTTTTATTTATTTATTGGGGTGGGTTCTTTTGGACAGCAGTAACAGAACCCAGATGCGAGGCTTTGGAAGATTTTCCAGGAGCAGCAGCTGGCCCCTTGGCAGCGCCTTCAGGCAGTTGTGTTGATGCTTTGGAGTTGCCTCTGGCTCTGTCACATAACTAGGCAGCTGATGAACCTCTTTATATGTTTGGATGTAATTTCTTTTAGATACCATTGAAACACCTTTAATTTTAGGAAAGATGTGTGATTTTTTTTGTACCTGTGCAAGATATCTATGTATATATGATATATATGTATCATATATATAATGATGTCTGTAATATGATGTGTATATAATGTACGTATGTGTAGAACTTTAAAATTCCATCTATTCAACAGGAATTTTCTACTCTGGAAAGTGCTTTGCAGTGAGTTACTGAGTTCTTGTGAAAAGGCCTTACAAAACTATCACTGAAGTCCTGCAAAGTAGGCGGAACTAAGACTCGAGAGTGGTGCTGCCTGAAGCCTGTGCTTCAGGGAAGTGAGATGGAACTCACCAAAAGATAACCATTTTCTTCTGTACTAGCATCTGATGTGAATAGTTAGCTTAGCTTGCTACCTCCATTATCCCTACATAGATTTACTGTACTTGTCCATTTTAACGAGTTCTTTATTAGCTTCTGTGCTTTCCACACCTACATATAAAAGTTCACATACATTCAGAATTACTTATATGGCTCCCAAATTAAAAGAAAGGGGGGGAAGGGAAATGAACACATGTTTATGATATACCATGCCATATGTTGTAGTAAACTGGGTGTATGAATTCCCATATGTGGATTTTCTTATCTCTGCCCCTTACATAACTTTGACATGAATGTCCAAATTGCCAGAGGAAAAGGCAGTGGAATACATTTTTAGCTCATCTTTGACAAGGCTTTCATTGGATGCTTACAGTTTTTCCAGTTCAACTAGCTACAAAAGGTAAGGATGGCATTAGCAGATATTTTTTGGTGCATTTAAGATTGCTTGGGAAGTCGAGTGTCTTTATGAGTAAAACTAGGCATTTTGAGATCTGTATCATATTCACTGAAACTGCATTTCATTGCAGGCGTAAATTTTTGCCCACAGTTGTTTCTCCAACTTACGGGTAGGAAACCCCAAGACCAAATTAAAAAAAAAACTAATCTAACTTCAACATAGGAATAATTTGTTCCCAAAGGTTAGAAAAAATCCCACACTTTCATAAAGCTGTCTAAAAGCTTGATAATGAAAAAATCCATCAGATTTTTAATCTTTTTGATTTTGCTTAAGAAAGACCCAGTATCATTTGCAACCACCCAACCTTTCTTCCATGCCTCACACACCCCTTTTGAGAGGACAGATACTCCTGCTTTGCTTTTCCTATCTTGAGAGAGTTATTGCTCAGCTATTGGTTGTTGTTCCTAACTGCTTCAAACCTGCATTCAGCTGTGCTTACTCCAGCTGATGTAGTGCTTTCTGTGAGGTCTTGCAGGGCCTGAAGTTTTAAAATAGGAATCTGGAATGGCAATGACTTTTAGGCTGCAGGGCTTTTCATGAAATTAAAGGCACTGGGGAGACTCTAATAATAGGGATGAAGCCGAGAATGGGCAAAGAAGAATTTGATCAGGTAGTGCTCTTATAATTTGATTATGCTTATGTAAGGGAGAGCTGGGACTGGAAAGAGGAGAAGAATCAACAAAGAGTAGGATGACATTAGGAAAGGTTTTTATTTCTACTGAATAGCTAGTAAGAGCCGAGTAATGTAACTTTTATTCTTATATGAGGTGACCTAAACTTTGGGGATGATTTGGACTCACTATGCTACAAGGCTAAGATGGTTTCCGTTCTTCCAGTCCTGTTCTCTTCTTCATGCTTATGCTTTGGTAAATCTAAAAATAACTTGAATGTAAATCTCTTTTATGCAGGAGTGAATATGAAGAATGTATGTTCTGCACGTGCAAAGGGTCTAATAGAACATGTCTAGTTTTAGCTATCTTAGTGATCTGACTTACTCAAAAGCAACAGTGGTACTAAAGAAGAGGATGCCTGTGAAGTTAAACGAGGGTTTGGATACCTCAGAAACATCTGAGCATAACTTCAGACACTGATGTTTAGACTATGTGCACGTTTCCCATTCATAGGGAAAGAAGCAGGGTTTAAAACACCTCAAAAAGATTTTCAACATTATACATGTTATTCATGTATCCTTTGAATGAATCATTTTCTTTCTCTAGGGCAAGCTAAAGGCATACACCTGTTGAGAAAAGCTTTCCATTTTTGCTGAGAATGAATCTAAGATAGTACAAGGATGAAAAAAATATAATATTTCTGTTAATGATAGTGCTGGGCTCTGAAATTAAACCCAGCAGGTGGGTAGATGTTATATGCTTTTCAAAGGATACTGCAATTCCTCTGACTGAGGGCAGGCATGGAGCTGAGGTTAGGTTGTGGCTCTTTTCTTCCATTTGCAGTCTTTTGTAAAATGAAACACAGGGACAGAAACTTAAGTTTTAGAACATCCATGGACTGTGTATCCTTTGATTAATGAACTAATGTATATTGTTCTGATTGCAAGGCTCTTTACAGGGTTTCATTCTGTCTTGCAAATGAAATCCCCAAATCCAATATTTGACTGAGTACATAACGGTACCACCATTCCACCTGGGGTTGCTGCTGTCTGAGTTGAGATGACATACCAAAACATGTTTTTACCAGGGAACTGTTATTTCTTTATATTGTGATAGAGCACAGCATGAATTTGACAGTATATGCAAGCATATCCAAAATTTAAAATTGCTTTGATACTTACAACCGATCAGGTCAGCCAGTCTCCCACTCATTTTCACTTTTATTGGCAGTTTGAAACGGGAAAAAGTGAAGTAACACAAACCTGAACTTGCATAGGGACTGTAGGGGATAGATTCATTGTTATGCCTTGTGTCTTGTATGATCTACCATGATGTACAATGATGGAATAATACACACATGCGTTCTGCAAGGAAGAAGTTTTAGACAAGCATTTTTTGCGTTTACTTTCATCTGGAAGAACCAAATTGAAACTCAAACATAGGATTCTACTGTACAATGCTTATATCCTCAAATTTTGCTGCAATATTAGTGGCTGATTTTGAAACTCCAGGTTATTGTGTGAAATTATACCTACTCACTATGTTAGTCTCGTTGTGTGACAAAATATGCAACGTGGACCAATCAATTCATTATGCCTTTTAGTTATGCCATTCAATGAATCAGGTGGTGTGATGTATTAATATGGAAAGTTTAATCAATTGATTAATTTGCTGTGCAAAAAAAATAAAATCAAGAAACATGTTAAGATTTTATTGTATTGAGCCTCACTTTGCTTTTACAATACCACTTGCTCAGTTGCCTTCCAGAGGAATGAAGTTGATCTGAGATGCAAAAAAAAGATTATTTCTCACCATGTTTTGCAAAGTATTTTTAGCAGCAGTTTTTAGTGCTTTGCAACACTGAGTATTGTCTTGGCTCAGGCACAAAGCCAACAGACTTCAATCATTTACATTTTTCATGACCTCCAAGAAAGCAGTTCTGATACCATCAGCTGTGGTTAGGTATAAAGGAATAAAAAAATCCTGTAAAAGACCCTGTATCTCAATCAACCACTGCTGAAACCTTATTGTTCTTGGTTGAATTACATTAGAAATGAATGTAAACCTTACTTCTTTGTAGTGGTGATCCACTACCTGGGATAATGTTTGCGAGTGTAGAGATCTACTATCTTGCAGTCTGCATTGCTGTTGTATCCTGTGTGTAGTGTATATTAGCCATCGCACCATTCAGCTGTCCAGCTCTGTGTGATGTAAAGAACAGTGCAAACACAGTACTAGTGCAAAAATGTTTAAGACCTGCTTCCACATTTTACTGTTTTCCCTGTTGAGTGAGCTTAGCAGGGAGGCTTTTAGACTTGTGAGGGCAAGTGCTGTCTTTGTGAGTTTGATTTCTGCTGCCCCTTGTAAATTTAGTTGTCAGTTAATACTATTACATGTACGACTTAGGATTTAAGGGAGTGTGTTCCTATGTGTAATTCCTGTGAGCCTAACTACTGAGGATAGGGTAGACCCTATTATACCAGTAGCTTCAAATCACTCAGAAATGCTTATTACACATCTGAATGATTCTTCAGTGTATATGTTCATCTAGACAAGATTTGATTACAACATGAAAACTGTAGTTACTAAAACTGGTTTATGTTTTTTGGCTGAAGTATGTTTTTCTGTCAAATTCTAGGTAATATGATTTTCAGACAGGAAAAATATCCCTCGATGACTTTTTTACTAGAAAATTTCAAAACTGGATTAGTACAATTTGAATGCACATGTAAATTCCACTTTGGCTTTCAGGATCCAACAAATTTCAAAGGTTGCAAATGGATTCAATGCATAAAATGAAAAAGAGAAAAAAAGCTAGTGGCTGCTTTTCATTATATTTAATTTTGTTTCAAGAAAGCAAATGGAGGGAGAGAGAAAATATTAATTCTAAGAAGTAATAGGTTTGGGAATCTTTTGCAAAATAATTGATTTGATAAAAGATAATAACCACACTAAAAGTCTATCATATGATGTTAATAACCCTGGTCCAAATAAAGAGAAACAGCTCATTCTGAGGTTTAAACCCTGGAATTATCCTTAGATGTTTCCTAAACAAAATCTTTCTTTCTCTCTATTAAATATATCATTTTTTGGTCCTTCCTGTGAGCATGGATACCAAGGGATAGGCAGGGTGAGATTAATCCTTTTGTATTAATCCTAATTTAATCTTAATTGCACTGTACCAGCTAAATTATTACTGTCTGTGGTTATTATACATCTAATCAAAATGTCTAATGACATTTTAGATACTCCAGACTATTTAGATTAGTTTAGCAGTGGTCAGTGTAGCAGATTCATCCTAGTCTTCTATAATAATGGTAAAGGCATAAAACACAGTGGTATTGCAGAATGGATTGGAAAAAACCTCTTCACTATTGTTTAAAGATAGGCCAGTTAAATATTTACTGCCTTGTCAAGTTTTTCCTCGAAGCAGTGGTGCAAAAAATTATTGAAGTTTTAGTATAGAGAGTACTGTATTTTAATATAGGGAGTATTCTACTTCTACAACAAGAATATGAATTGAAAGGTAAAGGTTTAATGTTCTCTATTACTGTATTCACTGTATACTAAATTCAAATAGATTATCCTAACAAAGTAAAACTTACAGAAACTTCTTAATCTGTTCTTGTAGTCTTTGGCTTGGCAGGAACAAGATGAATGGCATGTCAGGAATGTGCTGTTAACATAACATTTCTCTTACAATAAAAGCTTCAAGTAACATCTTAATACAATAATCACCAAATTTTTTTTGGACTCTGGTGATGTATTCTGTGACTTATAAATTAAAAAAAAATACATCATTAATAATAATTATTCATACTTCATCATAGCATTAACTTCACTGTAGCATAATTTCCTTGGTCTTGCAAATTCGCTGTTTGCAGAGCAACATTTAGTAAAGTTTTGGAAGATGCATGCTGGTAAAATACATGTGAGCTACATGTTTAAAAGCTAGTAAGTCTAATTCATTACAAGAGTTAATTACTTGTATTTACTATTAATTAGAACTCTAAACCATGTTTTGTGAAGGAAAAAAATGTATTTCTTATGACACACAATCTTATATCTGTTGTAGAAAAAACTATAAGCAAGACATGTAACAATACCTACAAATATATTTTTGCTGAAAGCTGTGGCAGAAACAAGAATACACAATGGGATTAAGAGCAAAACAGACAACTATTTTTGCCAATATAGCCCATTTTCAATGCTAGCTAAATGGTTAAAGAGAAGACTTATTAAGCACTCAGCCAGCTCTACTTAGGATTTGTCTTCCTAATGCACATTTAGGAATTACTACATTTTAGCTTAGTAAATTTAGATTTTAAAAGTTGAATGCAAAGGATTAGTCAATTTTTTTTTCCAAAATGTAATTTATGGATTTGATAGGCCAACACAAATGTCAATATTTTGCATTTAATCAGTTCTTAAAAACAAGTGCATCACTTGTTAATTACTCAGTAGCTTAAAGCTGTTCTCATTGGACTGCTATGAGCTGTAATGTATATAGGTACATAGAATACATCATCTATCAAACAGATTGCACTTGCTGTTAGTCAGAGCTCTTTACTATATTTAGATATTTTTATATAAAACTTTGTAAGTGAATCTTGGTTACACTGAACTCAACTGACTTTAATTAGCCAAGATTTCACCCCTTGTTGAAGGATTCGCAAAATAAAAATAGCAATTATAAAGCAGAATTTTAAAATCAAAGGTAACAATCTCAGCCATTTAATTTTCATAGTCTTAGAAATATTAAAGAATTATTTTTTAAAATGTATTTATATTGCAGGACTTATTCGTTGCATCAAAACTTTCCAGTCATTGTATCATGCTCATTGGAATAAGGACCTTTACTAGCAGTATGTACAGAGCCATGCCTGTGCACACAGTCCAGAGATGTACTTAAAAAGACACCCTGGATGTGAGAAAAAGGTCCAACATGCAAAGTGAACTGTGTAGATGTTTGCTTGCATCACTCTAATTCTGCTTTTTAGAGAAAAAAACAAATAGGGAAATAAATTATTTGTCAAGTTGCTTTTATTCAGTAATGTGGCTTGAACTAGGAATTAAATTTTCTCCATTGTGCTAAAAAACGAATGCACTACTCATTTTAAATGTATGCAAAAATTACTCATTATTGAATATCAACTTTCTGTTCAGAGCCTTTTTCACAGTTTAGAAATCTAGCACCTGAAATAGAAGTTTATAATGTAAATGCTGATACAACATAATAGCACTAGCGGGTGATATTATGATAATCAACCAAACCTATTTGCTGAGGGCTTTTTCAGCACTTTAAATGGATGAAGCCTGTTCGTAGCAAGGAGACTGTGATGGGAAGCCTGCAAAGGGTACGTTACTTTGCATGTAACACAACTCATTGCAGACAGCGATCAGTATTCTAATGTATTTATTTCAGGCAGAAGCTTGGTTTCTGCTTGCATTTTGATAAAGACACTGAAAACAAGACAGGCAATAAAAATTGAATTTGGTTAGGATTCTTTCCTAAGATTCTTGTGAAGAAGATAATGTACCAAAATCGGAGCTAGCATTTGGGTAAGTGTACATGAATTATGTATTTACATCTCTAAGGATAACATCTTTACTATTCTTCCAAGTTCTCTGTTTTAGTTGCTTTTTCATACATCAGTGTGTTAATAGGTTGGTTTTCCAGAGCTGTGCTTCTGCCTAACATTCCTTAAACCTTTGGACCTAAAACTAAGTTCCTGTTGTTTTTGATGAAAAGTATGCATGGAAGTTAATATAATGTGGAGTTGACTCTACCAGCAAGGCTATGTTTGTAGAGATTGATAATAGCGTTCAATGGGGTACAGGAGGGAAAAAATCATTGAGCTGCCTGGCACAAACCTGGAATACCTGGAATATTTCAGTTCAGCGGGAGTTTTGTCTGAGTGCAAATTAATGCCCAGTATTTCCCACAGCAGTAAGGGTGAGTTTAACACAATAGTCACTAATACAAAATCAAAATACAAGTCACTATTGGTGACTTGTGGTGTTGTCAAGAACATGACTGGAAACTAGGTCTAAATCTTGCTGCACTGTCCCATCTTAATTCATACAGGTATTTAATTTCAGCATCTGTAAGACTGATCAGAATGTTTAGGCAAACTTGGCTGCTCTGAAGACCTGTGTCTGACTCCATTTTATTATCTTATCTGTGATTCCAATAATCTCAATTTACATTTGCACAGAAATGTTACACGTGCTGTACTGCTATGCTATCTAGTACTTTTCTTCCTTAGTACTGGATAATATAAAATATATTTTTATCATCTAATGTCCCTGACTTTCTAGCAGTAGCATGCCCCTGACTCTGACTACATTTAAAGCTATAATTAATCAAAAAAGAATATTGAAGGCCACCAGATTTCCAGCTTTTCATACCACAGTTTTGTTTTAATATTTTGTAGAAGGATTTAAAAATTCTCTGCTAAGATTAAGTGTTGGGTGTTTTTTTTCCTGAGTTTTGGGAAAAACCCCTCCTCACTAAAAAAAATGTTCCTAGCATTTAGTTTTGTACAACATGAAGGACAAAATGTTAGATACATTGAATCAAATACGTACACACATATATAAATACATACTTATTATTTAGTACCAATATAGAAGTTGGATATGACTCTCAGTAATGTAAATGCCATAGTGAATACATTACAAAGCACCAATAGTTTCTGGTATTGTGCTAGATTATTGACTTCTTTTCATCACTATTATGATGATCCTGGAACTTTGCCACTTTTGTGACTGTTCTCAGCAGTCTTCATCTTTTTCTGTTCCTTTCCTTTTTTTTTTAAATACTGGCCTCATATCTTCCAGGGTCGTAATACTGCTAGAAGGTCAAATCGTATTTGACTGTATACTGTGTAATAATCTCTATGGCCAGAGGGACTTTCCTTTCTTAATTTTTTTTTCTTTACTTGCACAGAAGAAAAGGTTGCGATGAAAAGAGCAAAAGTGCAGAAAATAAAAATTAAAACGTTGAACTGTAAACTTTATTTTTAAAACTTTCTTAAATTTAAGGGTGTATAAATTAGATAAACTATGTCAGCTAGAAGAAGATAATGTGCTAGAGAACCATGATATTATCTTGTCCAAATCTTATTATATTCTAATAATTTTTTGGTGAGTATTTACTAAAAAGCTTTTGAAAAATGTGAGAATTTCAGGAGGTAACAATATTGAACTCTAGTGCTGACTCTTTCTTACGTGGGAATAAATCCTAGCTACATACTTTTTAACTAGTTACAACCAGAAGAAGATTTATTGTCTGAAAGTATACGAAGAGGGTAAATATTAGTTTTGGAGAGGAACAACTTCAAACAACAGAGTGGTTTCTGGATTAAATTAAGTTATAGCAAAACCAGGGCACAGTAGCCCAACTAAAGCTTCACAGAATATGAGGTACTGTCCACATGTCTGCTTTTTGCTTTGGTATTTTCTAAGTAGTGGGGGAGGAAGAAAAGGCAAACTATGCAAGCCCTTTCCCAAAAGCTAAAATCTGACAGTACTTTGAGGCTTTATGGTGCTGTAGATACTGTGGAGATCTGCTGTTCTCTGATACCTTCTATGCGGCTCAGTCTTTAGCATCTTAGCCTTGCTTTAGATAGCTCCGTTGTTTAATAATGTCTTGTTGGTTTGAAAGACAGATAGAAATTTGTTGAAAATACGGGGTGGGGGGGAACCACCAAATTTGCAAAATTGAAGATATACAGTCCAGCCTTGGGCCTAAGTGCAGGTAAGTGTCAATGAATGCATGGGCAGTAATGTTTCATGCAGTAAAGGGTTCACAAAGGTGCACAGTATTTACCACCTTGAGCTGAGCTTTGCAGTTGGTACCGCAGGGTGAGTCAGGAGCCACGCTGGCAGAGGCACTGTTGGACAGCACATCCAGTAACACTCGCTCCATGCCAGTCCTCAAATTTCTTTCTCTGACTAAGGGCTTGCATTTTTCTGCTTTACTACTTCCCATAGAAAACTTCTACATTTACACAAAAACTTGTATGCATTTAACTTTTTTTTTTCATTATAATAAAAGTAAAACCCATTGGGTGAAAAGTAATTTTTCCTTTGAAAAAAAGGCTTAACAGCTGGGAATTTGGAAAAGTGAGTGAATAAAAAGAGTTTAGCTCAATTAGTTACTGTCATTCAGTAGTTTCCTCCTGGGATAACTTCATTTCTTTATTCTCTTGTGTAGACCTAATTCCATTGTCATGAAAGAGAACAGATGAAAGGAGTTAAAGAAGTCTTAACTACAGCAAATCTAGTATATTAATTTTGCAAATTGTACCAAAAGAAAAGGGTGCTGTTTCTGCCCTGCAGTTTTGCTTAGAAAGCAGTTAAGACCTCAAACCTATAAGCATCCCCCTTGGATGGACACGAGTTGCATGAGACTCTCGTGAGCCTCTACAGATGTTAAAGGTTTCTAGGATTGCTATGTAAAATAAAAGAATACTTTTGAATGTACTTTCATAACGTGTATGCAGTAAATAAAATTTGGCTTTTAGAATTTCTAGGTTTCAAGCATTTAACCAATGCTGTCATTAATCTGGGCAGCCAAAGAAAAAGCATTGATACAGTTCCACTGTGAGCCTACAACTGTAACACTACATGAAGTATGTGGTCTTTAGGTCAGAGGTCTTGTTTCTCCAAGGAGACATAGCCATGCACCTGGATCTTGCAGAGGGATCCACAGACTCAGAACGTGGCTATTATTCTCTGCACTCTTAAGTTGGGTGAGCCTTCACGGGTTCAGGACAAAACTTGTACTTGACTCTTGGTTTGCCTGTCTTTTGATATGCTCTTCAGGTAAGCTTTCCATATGTTCCTCTAGGTTCTTCTTTCCCCCAGCCATACGTGAAAAGTATCTGTTGGTTTTGGCAGTGAGCTTCTGTCTGTTGAAACAGTGATTGCCGTATAACTTCTTCCTTCACTGCAGAGCCTTTAAGATGTGCAGCTTATGCCCTGGCCCAATTCCCAAAATGAGTATTCCCCGCTTCTCTCACTTGCAGGGCCCAGTCAAAGGTAGCTAGGAATGAAAAGTTTGTGTGGGAAAGCAGATATACCTCTCTGTATTATACCCATTAGATCAAGTTTGAATATTATCTCAGTCTTGTTTGAAGCAGGACTTAACTGTGGTCTTCCACATACCAGGAGGGGGTTTCAGTCATCTGGCTACTGGATAGTCTTGGTAAGACTCTCTGTTGAAATTTTTCCATGTTGTCCAAGTAATTCCATATTCATTGGGTAAGGGAAGGAGAAATAAAAGAGGTTATTACTCTAGTTTGATAATTAAGGCATTCATTCATATAGGACATCCAAATTCAAGTCCTTTGTCCCTTCTCCTGTTAATATTGAATGACTCACATAGTGAAACAGCTTCAGCAGTTCCACTATGAAACACCTCACAGGTGGGTATGTAGGGCACTCCTTTGGGATGTGAAAAAATTTGATTCGGGATCTCACAGTAGATCAGCTACTATAGGGATCTGAAACAGGTCTCTCGCCTAATCACAGCTTTTGGGTACAGTTGAGTGAACAGACTCTGGACAACCTTTCCTCTCTTATTAATTGAACCATCCTCTAAATAAACTGTGTGTACTGACAAGATGAGAGAGTACAACATTTTTTTCCTGCTCTCTCTGAAAGATATAATACTTGAGTGGCTTCATGTTAAAACTTGCACATGCTTTGTAGTTAACTGTCATTACCAGATATGCATTCGCAGTAGAAAACAATAAGAATGTTATGCTTTCTCAGTGCTGAGATAATAATATCCCAAGCACAATGGCCAGTGAGCGTTGGTGTATGCAGGAATTAAAATATCTCATGCTGTCTAAAGCAGTGATAAAGGCTGCATTTAAATGGAGACTCCAAATAATGTAAGATTAGTAAACGGTTTTATGTCAGTTGGAAGTAATGAGGTAAACCTTAGCCAATACAAGAGTCACATTTATATGCAGCATAGCAAAAAAATCTGGATCTGAAGAATATTAGAAATACTCTGTATACAGTAACAGCGTTTGAGTGGATATTAACTACAGCTATGCCTAGAAAAATAGAAAATGTAAATGCTGGTTATATACTGTCCTTTGCATACCTTGGTCCATATAGGATCATTGCCAATTATTATCAACGTTAATTTAGTCAGTTTATTTTCCTTTGTAGTCCACATGCAGTGAAGGGATAAAATGCTGGTTGTAAATAGCATGCATAATGTGTAAATAAGACACTTAATCCTATACAAATATAATTGTATACAGTGCAATTTTGAGACTACATTTCAGTCTGAAGCTCTTAAGACTAAATGTACCTCAAACTTTTCAACCTCCTTTTTGAGGAAATTGGAAAATTCTGCTGTCTTACCATGATACAGATAATGTACATTGAACAGAAAATAGGGAAATAATAGCTATAGTTACATCAGTTCTTGCTTTTGATTTATATACATTTACAGGGCACATGTGACATTTTTAATGTTCTTAAAGTGAGACTTTATTACTCAAATGTTTAAACATAAAATATCAAAAATGTTTTCATTCTCTCAGTTTTCACAGATGTTCTTTGTTTTTAAAATAAATATCAAAGATTCTTTGAGCCAAATTCTCATCTCAGTTATATCCAACCAAGCCTGCCAGTTTCAGTGCACTTGCTTAAGCATGTCTGATCATGGTTTTCTCCCCTCTCATATTTCCCCACCTATTCTCACTGTCATATGCTTCAGTAAAGCCTAAGTTCCATATCTAATGTTGGATACTCTTAGCACAATCCCATGTGGTTCATACTGCCAAGTTACTTTTTGTGGTTTTTACGATAGCAGAAGACTTTGTTCTTTATTTACAACTGTGAAAAAAATACATGTTAAAGAAAAATAATGTTAGAGTTGCTTCAAGAAGATGATTTTATCAAAATATCTAATATGCAAGGGAGGAGGCTTTTTTTTTTTCTTTTCTACCTTGGGCTGATAACAAAGTGGAAACTGCAGCTTTCATGTCCACAGTCGGCCTTTACCACATGTTAGTTTGCCACATTTTTTATCAAATGCATGTTAGTCTTTCTGTGGCTGCAGTCTTACATTGTGTCTTCATTATTAAAAATGATATGTCTTTTACAAGGAGACTTCTAGCTGAAGATACCTTAATGGAAAGCCTTTTAGAAGACAAGGCAAGAGATAGTTTTACCTTTTTCTTCACCCATTTTCACAAGGAAGCTACAATCTCATATTAGCTATTTATCTGTAAATAACACCTTTTTGTGGCAGAGAAGATATGTTCTTCATGTAACATGCTAGATTAAAATCTACTCTCAATACTTGAGTAAAATGCAATTAGCTCAGGGTTTAAAAGGTCATAAGCTGCAGCAGAGTTATATCACATTAAATGATTTAAGCAGCAATTTTTTTAAAAGTATTTTTGACCTTATTCGATACAAGGTACCATTTCCCTCCATGGAGAAAGCATTATGTTGGCATTGACAACTTTCAGAATTAGCATTATACCTTAAATTTCGTCATACTTCAACCAGCTTGGAAGGATTCAGAGAAGTCCCTGTATTAACTTGAGTTTGAAAACGATAGCAGTAGCCTAGATCTTTTTTTTAGGAAGTCAAATATAGTAGGAACCTGATCAAGACCTGTTTCCATAGTCACTTTATATCAGACCAAATTTACCAAATTCAGTTGCCTTTAGATGTTTCTGTACTAAATGCTTCTGCTGGAAAAAAAGTGCTTCCTACTTAGTGCTTCCTACTTCCTGGGAGCAAACCAAGAGGTTTTACTTTTCTGTAAGTGGTATCCAGGCTAAGCAGCACAGCCCATACTGTTGCTGACTTGAACAGAGGAATAACATCCCTTGCCTAGGAACTGTGTGCCTAGTATTCTCCAAATCCATGCATGTTGGTCTCTATACATCAATTGGTGCAAACCCATCTGCACATATATATATATATATATATTGTGCAGTAATGAGTATTAAATTAAGCTGTGTGGACTTTTCAAGCTTTGTCTGCATTGATTTTCCCATGGTTCCATGCCCTGGCCCAGTAATACTGCCCCATCAGCAGTGAGAATGCAGGGAGGGGGGAAAACAACCAAAAAAACCATAAAGATTCGTGAATTAGGGAGATCTGGACAAACAGCTTCCTAGCAACAATTTTGTTAGACAGATTTGCCTGTGTTAGGGGACTCTGTGAGGATGAAATGCTGGTCAAAATAATGCCAGTTCCACAATACTCTCGCCAATTTATAGTAAGAAAACAAGTATGTGTAGCATCTGGAAGATAGCTGGTCAGATAGGTGAATGTGGAAGCTACTTGGAAAGGAAAATTTAAGGCAGAAATAGGGAAATTAAAGAACAAGCATCTAGGTCAAAAGAGTAGTGAGTTTGCTGTTCTAGTCTTTAATACTGTCCTTACTCATTTTACGCATACTTTCTTTTCTCTGGTTGAATCTCTTCTGCACATCAGTTGTTTATACTCTTCTTTAATGCTGTGATCAACCTGGCCTAAAAATGGTTACTTTTCAGTGACTGACTTTTTGTAGGAAACCTTTGTCCATAATCGCAGTTAGCATTCTTTCTCTCTCGTCTGGCTTTAAACACGAGTTCTTTTTGATCCTTTTGCATAGATGGTTTTCATCTTCATAGAGATAGACCTTCTGCCAGCAAATATTACTAAGGCTGATTACAAATCTCCATTGCACTCAATGCCCATAAAAAAATTCTTCGGTGTGCTAGTTGGGTTTGTTTGTTTGTTGGATTTTTTTTAAGTCTTTAGTGCCTCAGTGCCAGTTTGTCTATTCCTTTACAGAAAGGTTATGGCTGTAAGATGACATATATGATTAGCACTGTTATTTTGAAATGTATATGGTTTTGTCCTAATCTTTAATGCTATTTAAAAAGTCTGAATTTTTAAAATATTACCACTCATTATGCATTTCTCATGATCATGTGACTTCTGAAATCTGTAACTGGTTTATCAACAACATACAGATCATAACTCAAAAAAGAAACACCTCTAAGATTATCAAAGATGACAATTGTTTGACAAATTTATAAGCAAGTTTAATAACCTACTTCATTAAGTAGCAGTAGAAAGCAATCTGCAGAGAGGTTTGCATGTAAAAAGAGCAAATCAATTGCTCAGTGTTTTTTTTAAAATGATAACAACAAATCTATTACCAAATGAAGCAGTTTCTTTGGCTGTCCATCTCTCAATTGCACAGAGAGGGTAGTGCTTAGTACAATGACATCAATTAAACAGTAGAGAAAATGTGCCCTTTTACAAATGACTACCAATTACTCTAGCTTCTTTCTGAGTACCGGGGTCTGCCAGATTCCTTTGAAGCTCCTTTTGGAAGCTTCATGGTCAAAATCAAGATCCAGAAATTTCTAATTCAACTAACCATCATTTCCTAAGTTCATGCAAAGTGACAAACCCTAAAGGGAAACATTGGATTTTTCTTTTTAACTTAACAAACTTATCTTTCCCATTTTTCAGGCTCTGGTTGCCAAACTGTCAATGTTCCAAGGGTAACCCAGGTTATTTCTATGAGCATTCAGATCAGAAGCAACTTAAATAAGCACTGGAAATCACACAGAAAATACTGTGTCATTAATTGTGACAACTTAGCTCTGAAACGTATTTTTGTTGCTCTTTGCAATGCGTTGTTCAGACCTTTTAAGATATTCTGATGGTGTGCAGACAAAATTATCTTTTTGAACATTCTTAAGATTATATTCTAATCTTAGTTATCCAGACCACAAATAATTTTTCTTCTGATATTTTTTGCTATTACTGTTAGATCCATCAAGGTTTGAAGTTCCCAAAATCCACCTTTCAGTCAACTTGCTTTCTAGATGGATATTCCATGTACCTCCCAAACTTGATTTTTATTTTTAAGCATGCTAAACTTTCAACTTTGTGCTATTTTATCTTGTTTTTAGGCTTCTGCACAGCAGACAGCTCCCTGGATCAAAAACGTTGTATGACATGCATTAGGCAATATTAAGGCTAGTCAATTAAGCACTGCTTCTCCCGCGTAGAAGAGTATCTCCTTTATCATTATACACCATCAGGTGTAATCCCTTCAAGCAATGAATCTGACAATTATTTTACATTTCTACTATACCTGTAAAAATGCACTATTCTTCCTGAGCCTTGCTACATGTTTTATTTTATATTGCATTCTTGGCTGTCACTTGCTGTATACTGTCAGAGAGAAGAATGTCACAAACATTGAGAGCAAAATGAGAGCGGCTCCTGGTTCCTCTAATAACTTTTAGCAAATTTACATGCCAGGGTTAGGAAAATGGCTTGCAAATTACTGATAGTCATCAATGTAAAAGTATTTTTTCAGAGCGAAAAAAGTCTTTGTATTTTTAAGTTTGAATAGATAGATAAGGAGAAAACTGTTTCCAACAGACATCAAAACAAAGAATTAGCAGAATTGTCATGGTGTGGGAATGTCTCTAGTCTGAAAAACTAGTAATAGGTTGATCAAGATTGCTAAGGGAATGGGTGGTAAGTAGTTGGCGGGGGGGGTAACATAAGTTTGATTTCTGGGATAGAGTTTCACGCTAATACATTCTGGTTAGTAGATACTTCTGCTCAGAGCTTTGAATCATGGTCTTCTTTAAACACACATCACTGTGTGGCTTTAAACCAAATTTAAACTTACCCAATACCCCCAGGAAACCAAAGTTCAGGCTCCGGAACTCAATTCTTAATTACACAAGATACTTCTATGGGCAAACTCAAGGTATGTCAAGGAATGTTTTAGATTTCAAGAGCAAGTTAAGCTATCTGAGTAGACACAGTTTCAGATCCCTTTAGTGCATTTTGCATTAATCAGTTCTAATTCTCTAGCTTTCCACTATCCTGAAGGCTCTCTGATGTATTCTGGTATGTCACAGGTTTTGCTGTGTTTCTTTGCTTGTATCTGTATCTTATTTGCTACTATCATAACCTTTCATAAACTTTCTGTCATTGCCTTGTTCTAAGTTACTACTGAAACGTGATTCTGATGAAAAACAGAAAAGGGAAAGTACCAACTCACATGCTGAGATAAGCTATTTAATCACTAGTTCTTTCAACTTAGGATGTTACAATTAAGGAATCCTTATTTAAGAATCCACTACTGAATATAAAAAAAAACAAACATAAAAATAGGTCGGTAGTGACTAGCATGGGTCTGTGTGTGAATGGAATCAATTCAGGTAGGCTACAATGGCATTTGATGCAAGCTTGATGTACTTTTTCCAGGTTTCAAAACGATTGTCTTCTCTTATCCTTCATAAATGCAAAGGAAACTCCACAATGGTGGATGTGAAATAATGGCATGAGATGACAAAAATACTCATGTTTTCTAAAGGTTTAGTGATATGATTCTTGATGGCTCTGCTTCCTGTAGTGTTTTAGTGCTTAATTGTGGGAGGATTTATCCACAGTATGTGTTGACTAGTACTATTTTTATGCAGAAGAATAATACAATTATCTTCTTGCTTTGATCTTTTCTCTCTACTCCCTTAGTAATTTTCTGTTTTATTTACAGAAATAAAATCTAAAGCAGTAATGGTGGGGTTTTTTTTGTTTGTTTCATAGTTTTTCAACCCACCTTATTTATCTAGTTCTTTATTCTGAACTTATGGTCATTATTGTTTTGTATTGTAATATATGCACCATCATCAGCAGGATATATCTAAACCAAGAGAGAAAAAGTCATAAAATTATATATGAAGATATAAAGCAGGGGGAGAGGAGGAGAGCAATGTCACATACACTGAAATATTACATATATTGTGTGACAATCACAAAACGTACAGTATGCAAGCCACTTTCAAAATAGCAGGTCTGTTTATATGCGCAAAGTGAACAGGTTTTAAACCCATAGAAATTCCTTTACAGGCATGTTCTTAGTTCTTTAACTTTATTTATTGGAATTTAAATGTATTATACAAGAACAAGTCTTTTTATAGATACCACAACAGATGGTCAAACACCATGCTTACCTACAATTATATCCACAATCAGTGTGGATGGTTATATCATCAAAGACAATAAAGAAACAAATGTTCACAAGGAAATCTGAACCATTAAAGCCCAATGTACCCTGCAGAAATCCAGTAGGCCAAGTGAAGTCCAGAATCTACACCTGGTGCTCCCAGATGCTGGAAAGGCTGTTAGATGAAGAGAGGGGTTAGAGTTCCTCCCAGCTGAAACAATTCATTAGTTGGTGTAGATTAGTTTAAATCACATCAGCTAAAATAATGTAATAATTATTTTTTAAATCACAGCTCTTAAAAACCTTATTTCTAAAGCAGTGTTTTTAAAACCTTGAAAGTACAACAGAACCTAAAATCATAAAAACCAAGTGTCTTCATTTGGTCAGGAAAAAATGTTTTAGATAAACCACAACAACCATTTCTTTTGAGTTTGGAAAAAAGCCAGCAAATCAATTATTTGCTCAGTTCTATTTGCAGTGACAGAAAATAGCCCTAACTTCCATATGGCTGCAGAGGTTGCTTCGAAGGTGGGTACTTATTCTCAGAGATGTACTTACATAGTCAAACCAGGACTTAATAGTGCCTAAACATCTGCCTGTGGAGAAAGCGTAAAAGAAGGTGGCTATAGCAGCCCTCGTCTTTCCTCAAGTAATTCCTCTCAAGGTTATTACAGGCTGGTTAGCTGATAAAAGGATGCCATTGCATTTCACCTCTTTGACGCAGACTGAATCAATTTGTGCAACTTGTGTTTTGGTATCTTGCAGTGTAGACAGATAAAAGCATTCTTCAGTATATTTTCCTTTCAACACCAGTGATACGGCTTTCATTGTTGGTCCAAAACAAGTCACGCTCAGTCCTGAAATCCTAATTCACATAGGTAAAGATTAGACTTGACCCATTGTTTTGTCTTTTTAAGCACTTGCTTTTGTATCTGTTGTCTGTCAAGTTTTCCAGAGTGGTCTATTCAGTATCATCTCTCTGAAGTGACTGGTTAAAATTTGTTTGTGTTTGTGTGTGTCTGAGTTGGAGGGAGTGGTAATCAAGATAAATACTTCCATATTACCTTTTAAAACAAATACAAACATAAGAAATTATTAACTGTTTCATATTTTTCTTTATCTATATTCATTACAAATCCCTCAATACTATGGTTTGATATTTACTGTTCATAGTTGATATTTGGTAAAATAGTTTATAATACAAACTTACTGAATCCTTAATTCAAAACCTCCTTGGAATTCATAATGTTTTTGACTAGTTTGCAATTATTTGAAGACTTTAGAATACCATGAAAATTAACAGGACTGCTTTGAAAAATGCCATTAGAAAAAATAATGTATGCCCTTTAAAGAGAGCTTCTTGGGACTGTGCTCTTCAGTTGTTTATTATTTGTTCATGCTCTTTCTATACTTTTAGCCTTCAGCATCACTAACTGAATTGCAGGTGAACCTCACTTTCACTTTTGCTATTTTTTTTTTAATATATGCTGCATTTACTTACAGCAGAAAACAGCACGGTAATTAAGGAGAGGGGAGGGAAGATCTTCTCTACTTCCTTTTGATAGGAATAACCAAGATGCCGGTACTAATGCTAGCCATTATGGAGCATATTCTATCATCTTAATTCTGTACACACGTTTGCCAGTGTCATTATCATCAGTAGTAGTATCACTGGTTCTGTATGAGAATTAGTATGAGAGAGCGAGTGTGTACAAGAAAGGCAGTAGAACTGTATGGCAAATGAGAAGATCTTACTTGACAAATGAAAACTCCTAATTTTTCAAAAGCATCATAAGAAAGCATTTCTGAAAATAGCGTAATGGAATGAATAAGGAACGTAATTTTTGAGTACAGATGTTCTTAAAGGATAAATCAGACATACTAGGCTTCAAATGACGACTCCAGCTTGAATCATTTCTACTCAAAAGTTGTGCAAACCACTGAAAGACATCAAATGGGAATGGCCATCAATATCCCTTCCACCAAAACTCAGCTGAGAAGTGCTGCAGAGTTTCTTCTCCCTCCCTCTTTACTGACTGGCATGCTTCCATCAGGTCTCTTGCATACACAAACTGCTTTCACATGGAGGTGATGGAAAGCAGAAGTGGATAGCTATTTTTGTTCCCTGTGCAGTCCTTCAGAATTTATTTCCAATACTTTGTGTTTTGTGTGGCAGGAGAGGAGAGCACCGCTTTGCTAATGGAGTGACACTGCTGAATTCAGTAACAGAAGCTTTATAGAACAAAGACCAAGTTAGTTAATCTGTGATTGTGACTACATTATCATTGGACTCCAAGTGCTCAATAGTCTACAACTATTTATAGTCAGATTGTTCCATGATAATAAAATATCAAATGTGTTTATTAGAAAGTTTCTTAACACAATTTGTAAGCCCCAGTCACTTGCCTTGTGGAGGAGCTTCATATTCAAATGTAAATTTAAGGCTATAATTCCCAAATGATTTGCTGTGATTTCTAAACCCATCAAGCAACTTGGCTTGATTTTTCATTTCCAAATGGAAGGTAGAATACTTTCCTGTTGTTTTGGCTAAGCCCAAAGGTTTCTTGTCTATTCTAGCTGCGTTTCACCCCACTACATTTTCAGAGTTAATTTGAATATGCAGTGAAAGAGAAACTTTCAACTTAGGGCACTGAACATAAAAATAAGAACATTAAAAAAAAACACTGTATGAATAATGACAGGAATCCCTGTAATTCAGACTGCATTCAAGTAGTGAACTTGGGAGCATTCCCATCTCTGGATCAGATCATCTCTCTCTCAGGATGGTATCTGTCATTCTGACCCCCTGGGGGTCCTGCACCGGTCCTGCCTGCACCTTGGTTTCTGTGGCCAGTGAAGGTGAGCCCATAGACATGAACGGAACCACCAAGCCTTTTGAACCACTTCCCGAGTGTCCTTGTGTATGTTTCTGTCCTTGCAGAAGAATTTGGCCTTCTAAATTCCAGATTAAAAGAAAACTAAAAACCAACCAACCAAACGAACAAAAAAAGCCTTTCATTAATTAAGTTGCTACAGTTAGGCTTACAGACTGTATAGCAAGTAAGCAGGCAATCTTTAAGGGGGGGCGGGGAAAGAAAGGGAGGAAGAGAAGCTTGGATAGATCGTTGCTGAAAGATAGCCTGGCCATGCTGCTTCGAACCTGTTGAAATACAGTTCAGTTTATGTTGGTTTACAAATACATAGGTATTTTTCATGACATGACTGTCTGCCTTTCGATTCAAATGACATTGTATTAGTCCGCAAAGCCAGAAGAACCTTTCTCTTTGGGATATTACCTGCATGATATTAGGATTGGATAAAATTAGATTATGGTGAGCGTTTGGCTTAAATTTTTTCTGCATTTGCCTTTCTGCAGAAAGACAGTTTGCCTGTTTTCAGTATAATGCAAAGATTTTGTTTCCTGCATTGACAGACATATTTAATACTTACCAAAATGGGCTTTATGCTTGTACTTTGTTAACTTACCAGCTAGTGGCTCCTAATGTATAAACTGTTACTGCTGTGTTGAAACCAGTGTCTATATGTTGACTTGCATCAGTTGTGCATTTGTCTACGTATATTTTAGTCTTAATTCCTAAAATTCTTATTCTAGCTGTGACTTGAGCTCCTTTTCTTAATCTTGTAATCTGGAAATATTAACTTCCTATTACTCTCATTTAATTTAGACTGCATTTCCATCTAGCTGAAGATGGGGATAATGTTTTCACTTTTAGGATAAGTAAAGTTTATTAGTCGGGGTTTGTATGGCAAAAAGCAGTATAGCAATAGGAAATAATTAAAACCACTTAAAATCCAAGGAAATACTGCTGAAGAACATAAAGATGTAATTTAGGAACCATATCTTACAAAAGTACACATGTCATTGTCCATGGAGGATTATGGAATTATATCAGTATACGGAATAATTGTGTGATTTATACTACTTCACATTGCTGTAAATGAATAAGTGAGAGGTTCCTGAAATTGAAGCTTAGGAAACCTTAAAAACAGGGTGGAGAGGAGAAATAGATTGATGCAATTACAGGTCCTATTAACAATTTAAATCTGCTAGCAATATTGTTACCTGTAAACCATTCTAAGGTTGATTAAAAAAAAAAAAGTCATTCCTAGTGGACTGTTCTGAAAATACAGTTTCATAGTGTTAATCATGTGGTAGTAGGTCTGGATGCTCAAAGTATATTATAGATGTTTCAGAAAGCTAGAATAAAGCATGTATTTAGTAAAGGAGACTTGACCCATCTAGATATTCCATGATTATTTAGCTAAAGTCTTTATAAAAATGGCTGCTTTTTTCATTTAGTAAATTACTCATGAATGTGAGATTACTTCAATATTTATTGCCTTAATCAGGAAAGCACATGAGCAGAAGCTTTCTTGGGGACTGCTGAGAACCGCTGAAATGTTGCAAAGGATTCATAACCCCAAATAAAGAGCTTTTTCTTTTTTCTCTCTCACACACCTCCCCCGCTCACACTCTTTGTCCTTCTCATTTCATTTCCCCATGCTCTGTTTTATAGCTACAGTGATCTGCTCAGTAGTCAATATTCACCATGCAGGCTAGATGAATTCTCAGGAAGGCAGAGAAGCCTTTTTTTGATAGGAGGGTAAGCAGTGCAATCTGGTTGTACTGCCGTGGGCATTTTTTTGTTGTTTTTTGGAGGGTGTGTTTGCTTGTTTGTTTTGGTTTGTCTTTTTTTTTTTTTTTTTTTTTTAAACACAATCCACTGGAAAATGTATTTGGAGAGAAAAGCAACCCATAGTGATGTTCTGTTGAAAAAAGTGATGCTTGGCTTGCTGAAAACCAGAAGGAAAATAATGACATAAAAATTGTCCTTGTTCAGGAGCAGTAAGCAAAGATTATATATAATTGGACAGTTATGAATCAATGAAACTATATACTTTTTCATGCATCTTGGCAAAAAGTCAAGCTTCCTATGTATAAGAAGTCAAGATCAGAACACTTCCAGAATAAAATAATTAATTTCTTTAACTTTGTGTGTTCTGGGATGGAACAAGATAACTTTGATCTTTCCATTTGAAATGTATTCTATTTCAGTCCTGAAGCTTTTCTGAAATATGATGGAAAAAGCTTCACTTTCCTTTTCAAGAAGAGCAGCACTAAATTTAAACATCTATTTCATAAGTTTATTAAAATAATAAATAAATGTGAATTGCCAGATTTTCCTATCATGTGTTCTGCAGTCGCTTGGTCCACTGATAGAATTACAGTCTGGCAAGTCAAATGTTCCCAGCTTCTATTTTGTATTATATTATATTATATTATATTATATTATATTATATTATATTATGAATTTCAGTTACTGGGTCCTCTGCTTCTTTTCATTCTCTGGTGCTACTTTCTGCATATACCTTCAATACCCATTCAGTATTTCCTAGATCTTGTGATGGCATCTGATTGGATAGGTTTTTCACATTCCTCTAGTGATGCTGATTCTTGAATTTGATGGGTATAACATTGCAGCTGTGAATTTGATTAGATAATAATGAGGTTTACTTTTAGCCAACTGTTCTCAGTTTTTTTATCACACTTCTTGTATTATTTAGATGCTTTATATTTTCTAGATGTATTATCCTGATGAAGAATCTGGAATGGAACCATGAAGCAAGATTAATTGTTTTTAAATCTGTATTTAGAAAAGTACTATGAAGCAGGAAGGTAATGCAAAAAGTGTCAGGAAAGACGCACATGCTTGAGAAGTATATTTTGAGATAATTTTTTTGAATGGAAATGCAGCTATCAGCAGTGGAGGAATGAGCTGCAACAGGTTTATTTTTAAGTTGTGGGGACTCAGTAACAATATGGATCAAAGGAAACTGTTTCTTTGAAGAACAGTGGAGGAGGAATAACTGACAAGAGAGTGTCCTGCTAAAAAGAAACTCAATAGTCATGATGATCTCTAATGAATTTAATAAATGAGGGACAAATCTTGAGATACTTTACATGCTAGCAAAAAAGCAAAGTCTTCTCCAAATGGGGATGTAAGCAGCAGGAACTTTCTCTGGAGATATTCTCTCACTCTTCACATTAGTGCAACTTACCAGGGGAGTGAAAGAAGAAATTATGAATATTAGAAGACTTGTCAAGGATGTAGCAGATGGACATTTAGAGAGACATAACTTTAGGAAGGGACAGGGAATTTCTACTCCTTCCTGTCCTCAGAAACAATAGATCATAACCCTCTCCTGCGTTGAGACTAGTTTTCTCCCTGGTAGCTATTGCAAGCAAATTTTACTCAAACTTTAATTTGAAATTTTAAAGTAAGTTCTTTCAGTCATATTTTAATTCACTTTTGAAAGTTTCGTGCAGAGCTGTCCAAATCTGTTCACTGGGTGCTTCTTCTTTTAGTACATATAAGTGGCTGCATGTAAGTTCAAATAGGACACCACGGTATTCAACTATCTGAATCACTTAGGGGTAAGCTACAGAGAAAAAAAATCATTTAGAGCATGACGTTGAGAATACTGTTCAATAAAATATTGTAATTCAGTAAAGAACTAAAAAGGTTTGAAACTGGAGGTTTTCCTAAATAGGATGATTGAAGGTTAAATCCCATGAGAATGGACTATTTAATGAACACTATTGAGCCCACTGAGCCCAGGAGCATGACAGTGTTTGAATCTCATGCGTGTTACAGGTCATAATAAATAATATGGTCCAGCCTTAGAAAATAAGGTCTAATCATGACAATTTTTGTCAGTGTTAAAGGCTGAGAAATACACACACACATATATATATGTACGTGTGCATGTCAGCTTAAAGTTCATATATCACAGGATACTCTTCTAAAACCAAAAGTGGATGATGCAACTTCCTTTCTTTTCTACTCATCTAAAATCTTTGTGCTTGATGCATTTTCTTCTTTCTTGAATTAATTTGGAGTTGTTTTGTTCTGTGATCCAGAAGAGGAATTTAAGGTGAAGTGATATTTGCTTTCCTATTCATTTGTTTACTATTGGCCTACATAAGGTTGGTTATTCTCATATTTGTTTTCTAAGAAATGCTTCAAACAGGCAAATAGACCTGTCATCTCTAGTAACATCACATATGGGGCAAAAGAGGGTACTAATAAGCAGTTTACTCCTACTTATTTCTGCACCAACTCTGGGCAAGGGGAGGCCTAGAGGAGGATATTTTCTTTTCTGCATTTAACAATTTCCAGCACAAATGATCGCTTGCAGGAGTACTGCTCACAGAAATATAAAGACAAAAGGGACCGCAGGATGTCATCTGAGTCCTGAAAACATAATTATAGTTGAGTAGTTCTAGAAAGACTTGTGTCTGTGCTCTTCTGAGATAATTCTAACAGTGGAGACTCCACCATCTTCTAGGTGATCTTTTATAGCATTTCCGTGTCCTTACTGTCGAGAAGGTTTTCATAATATCTACCCTGAATCTTAATTGCTGCAATTTAGCACATTTCTTTTTGTCCTATCCATCATTGTTATTGAGAACAGGTTATTTCCTTATTCTTTTGAAATAGCCTTTCATGTATTTGAAGGCTATTATCATGTTCCATCTCAGTTGTCTCCTCTCTAGCCTAATTCTTTCAAGCTTTATCGCAGCTCATGTTCTCTAGACTCTGGTCATGTTGCTCTCCTTACATTTCTCTCAATTGGCTGATGTCTTCCTGGAGGGCGATGTCCAACTTTGTACCTGGTATTCCTGCTGAGGCTTGATTAATGCTGAGCTGAAGGGAAGAATTACTTTACATTTTTGCAGGCTATACTTGTGTATGTACATTCCAATATGCTGTGAGCAGATGCCGACTCATGATGTCACCCTGAACCACGTTCAAGCGTGGAGGGTAACACTAAAACTAAGCAACTAAAGAGAAAAGAAATACAGATCATTTTACCCTCCCACATATCTATTAGATAAATATGATCAAGTTTTATTGAAGATTGATCTACTGAAAAGATATGGAAAAAAGTCCTCATCTTGAAGAAAAATACATTTGCTGTTTGCCACAACAAGATCTCAGTGATCAACATTTACTAATTTCAGAGTGCTTGACTCATCCTGCTCACCAACCACTGGAAATTTGGTACTGTTTCGTATCAGGAGAGAAATCGTGCATTGCAGATTAATGGCCAGGTTTGTGTTAATGGTCTGGGTTTTCTCAGTCCTTGTGTTTATAGTTACCTAGGTCAGAATAGGTTTATGTATCTATGGCTAAACATTGATGAAGTATTTACTGATCTCATCAGTGTGACCAAAAACCTCAGTGGTACTGCAGTTTGTCCTTTTCATATGAAGAGATTAAATTAAAGATCCTAAATAAATTAACAAAAACTTAACTGTTGTTTACCACCTGGGTCTGTATTGAGTAGCGATGCAGGAATTCCCTGCTGCTAGTCATATTTACAACCAACATTTTCCCAAACTGTAGCAGTACTGGAAAGAAAAAAGCAAACTTCTTCAAATGCATGATTAGAATTTTCCTTCTGGAAAACTAATCTCACGAATCTGCTTATTTCTGAGCTTCTTTAGTGGAAGAAAGCCTTTACTGTATTGCTTACACATTATAAATCTCCTTTGATGACAAAAATGAAAGTAGTGCAAACTAACAATGATACATTTTATATACCAAAAAACTTTTTAATATACTGAGTTGTATAATTGAAGCCCATCTTGACTAAGGTTGTAAGCTGTTTCCCCAATGCAATTCAATAGCTTATTACCAGTTAAATATAATTATGTTGTACTGTATATAGATCCAATGTTCTGGAGGAATTCCACAAGAAGCAAATGCACTTGTGGGATATACTGTATATCTAATGGATACTTATTTTAATGGCATAAACATTGCTCTAAATCTCTTTTTTGCATTAATGATAAATCCATCATTAGTGTGAAACAGGTGAGAATTAAAAATAGCTTCTAATAATTTGTAGCTCATATTGATTTTTCTGGAATGTTTTAACATGGAGGTAGCATCCAGGTCTTTGGTGTGTGTAAATTCCATTCAGGTCAATGGGATGTAGGCTGAAACCATCCAAGGCAGGCACATCCCCCTTTTATGCAACTAAACGTAGAGCACGTGGCCTGCTACGTACCCAATGCACAGGCTGTATCCCTGTTAGGTGCTTGACACAGAGGGTTTATCTCCTACCACTTGACCTGATATTGTAAGTTTTAATCTGACAATAGTGATTAATATTTAGGGTAGAACAATTAGATTTGCATTAAAGCTGGCTTACAGGAGCAAAGTAAATGGAAACTGAGGTTCTTAGTACCAAGCATTGTAAGTTTATATCATAATATTTAATCTTCCTTTGATACTTTTGTGTTCCTTGAGTAGGGATTGAGTGAAACAAGATGAAGGCTTTCAGGGCATTACTTAGACTAGGAGTTTTATTGAGTAAAGTGCCCTGATTTGAGCTATAGGAATTAACTAATTTTAGGTTTAGAGGAAGCTTAGAAAATAAAGTATTTGAGAGAAATTTGCTCGATTCCAACTAAAAAATAGTGATGAAGAAAGGGCATTTTATTTTTTTAAACCAAGACTACAAAAAATGATGAAAGGGAACATCATTTTAAAAATTAAATCTTTTTTAAAATGTGATGCTTTAATTTTCATAATGTGTTTCCTTTAGTTTTCACTACAAATAATTTGAGACCTTTTCATGTTACCAAATGAAAAAAAAGTTTCACTGCAATTTTTTTCTCAGCTCCACTGCTTTCACTGCTTTATAAAGCACTTTGATATATCTGGATAAGAAGGACTACACTAGTACTAAGCTTTTTTTAAACAAAGCAACCACAAATCAGTAGTATATACAGTTCCAACTCCACTAACAAAACAACAGTTCCGCAAGAGGCAGAGATATGGAAAAAACATAATTCATATGTGATTGTCTTCCTTCAGTGCGTGGCATAATTCTGATTAAAATTACTGGCAGTACTTTGTGCGCATCAAAAGAAACACAGCTCCACGAACTGACGTCCTGTTAAATGCAGAAGAGCTGTTATAGGCTAGTGGTTCGATATGGTGGTTTTTGAAAACTTCCTGATGAAAACGCAGTATGTATTACGTTCCTAAAGTTTTCTGGGCAGTAATGCTGAACTGCGTAACCAAAAATGGCCAGCAGTGCACCCATATTTTCTATTGAAATTTATGATAGTTTTAGCATGTGCAAAGATTCAAGGAGCAAGTTTCAGACCACTATCCTTTTTAGGGCCCCATTCTTCTCATTTTACTTGTTAGAAACAAAATTAGATCCAAGGGTGCTAAAAGAAAACTGCTAGCTTTCTAAGCCTTTAAAAATATGTATACATGATATATTTTTTTCTCTGAGTACATCTTTTATTATGCACTGAAATAAATACGCAAAATTAAGCAACCTTTGATAGAGCCATAAAGTTGCAGATGAGAAGTCTTGCATTTTCTTTCCTGTTACAGACTGGTTTTAAAAGATAAGTTGTTTGTGACTCTTTGTTTTAATTATAAGCAGGTGCTTTGTCTTAGCTAGGAAATTTTTTAATGTACTTCATTAGAAACCAAAACACAGGTATGAATTAAATGATTTTCTGTTTCCAGTCTCTTGATAGTTGCAGCTATTAGTTGCATATATGCTAAGGAGAATGAGCTTGGTCCAACAAAGTCTCTTTACAGTGATAATGCTTTCCCATACAAGTTGCCCCATTAAGCAAAGTTGATCAGATATTTACAGGATTCCCATTTATCTATGTATAAAAACTAAGGAAAGCCCATGCATCCATAATTATTATAAACATTGGCATTTATCATGAAGCAATCTCAAAGTGCTTTAAACAGTATTGGCTTTAATGCCGCACTGAATGTTCTTGTTAGAGCTTTATAGCTACAAACTTGTAGAAGACTTAATCCTGCAATGCACTGTTTTATAGCACTTGAAGATGAAAGCCTCTGAAACCTTTCAGCATTGGTGTGAAGGGTGTAATTCTGCCAAGCCTTACTCATGCAAATAATCTTTATCCTTCTGACTGATAACATTGACCTAGCTTGTCAATTAGCTGTTAAGTGACTAATGGTTTGTAGTGATTTGCCCGAGGTTGCACATGAAAAGCTGTGGCAGAGGCAGATGTAGAACTTCCATCTTTTCCATACTATCAAAGGGCAGTGTAGGATAATGTTTTAGATGAGGGTATGGCAGGTGACCTGATAGCCTAGCCATGTATCACCACAGAAGTAGTTAATTTTACGGTGTCACCAGATGAGAGACGTGTACTGTGACAGATAGGTCGCTATCTTTATTTGAATGCTTCAACAAAAGTCTGTAGATTTTCTACATAATATTCCCCTATATTTGTCCTTAGGAAAAGAACAAAATGATATATCACCAGATATTCTCCTTCGTTAATTATCTTTGGCTTCTGTAGTAGCTTAATTTTTCTTGCCCTATCAAAAGGCCTGCTCAAGGAAGTACAACATAAAGGGTTTTATCTGTGTTATTGACTGGCTAGAAAGTGATGTGTTTGGGTCTCTGTTGGAGCTTCTCTAGTGACTGTTTATTTAAATTGTGGGGAAAAAAATCGGTATTACTTGAAAAAAAAGTAACTAGAACTGCCATTTAACATTACAAAAGAGGGCATTGCTTAATCCCTGAAGTAGGAAATTGCTTTTCTTCATGATCCATTGCTTTCATACTGTTTTTGGATGCTGGTGGTGAAGGAAAGAAAAACTATGTTCTCACTCTGTATCTATTTTCTTATCCTCTACAAAAACTTGGCTGCTAATTTGTTGTTGAAGTAAATAAAGGGAGGGGAGAGCTTGGCTATGAAAAGAACTTTTTTGTCTCCAACGGGCATTTGCAAATACGGAAGCAAAGCAAAACTTTATGTGGGAAACTGAAAAAAAGGAAATTAAGGATTTGAAATAGCATATCAAAGCTGAAGTATATGAGATATTACTATTCTTTGAGATGCTGTTATGGGTTTATACCTAAATTCAGCAGCATGTTGCTAAGGAGTGTTTTTTCTTGTCTTCTGATCTTGTACGTGCACAGAGAGAAAGAAAATTACAATTAAAAGTAAAAAGCATCACTGGCTGAAAATGATGGTATCTTGTTTCACCTTGCTTAAAACTCATCCTTTTTTGTTAAAAGCAACTATTGTTTTATTGCTTCTAATATGCATTACAAAAATATATCGTGTTACAGCTCAGGGCTGGAAAACGCTAATGGACTGTAACTAAGGAATGACTATTTAACTTCAGAAGTTACAATATTTAGTTAATGATTCCCTGACATTGTCAGGACAGGTCACAGAGTGCATTTTAAAGTAATTATAAGTTAGCAGCAGTGGTTTGTATTTTTCCCCTAGCAACAGCAGTAGAAGTTGTATTTTTCTCTTCTCCTATCAGTGATGACTCCTGTTTCTTTTTTCAATGATTGTTTTTTATTTTTTTTTAATCCATTTAATCTTGCAAATCATAATCAAGGGTTATGCTAGCAAAATAGCAACCTGAAAATAATTGTGATAGCAAGTTTTTGATACTGGTATGTAACAGAAGAGGTACATGTAGGTTTTATTTTGAGTTTTTGCTTGTGCTAGCTATATGAGGAAAATAATAGCAAGACCACACCATATGCCCAATAAAAGCTTCATTAGAAAGGCATTAGTAGATTAATCCAACTTACTCTGTGGTTTATTTTATTTAGAATGTAATAAGGTAAGTTCATTAGTTTGCAGACTTAATGTTTTCTACTGTACCTCAAAGCAACCAGTAACAATTCCACTGAGACTCGCAGATCTCACTAACACCTGTCAAGATAAACACATGGTGCTCTAGGGGAATCATCTTGGCAACATAACTGAGGAAATCTGGAAAAAAGTAAGTCTTTCACACACACAAGGGTGTTACACAGTATAAAGTTGATTAATGATTTTTCACATGCCTCTGAGGTCATATATATCTTTAAAGTGGAAAAAAAAAGTCAAATCAATCTTTGAAGAACAAATATTTTGGAATGTACAATACTGCATTTGAAATGTATTTTAAAGAACTTGAAGGATGTAGAATAATTATGCAATTTGAATTGAGCCTTAGAAAGGCTGTCTGAGACCAGCAATTGAGTCTCCATCCCCCCAGGGCTAATATATTAGATTACAAGGATTATTGTAGTGGCCATATTTATGCCACTATATTTAACATTATGTCAGCATTTCCATTTTAAACCTGTATGTTCAGGCGTTCATAACTCAGCTATAGAAAGTTTGCTTGGCACTGCGAACAAATATGGTTTCTGCACCATGGTGACCCTTTTTCTGGGGGAAAAAAAAAGAGAAAAGCTTAAAGCTAAAAAAGTATTTGGACATTTTAGATTTATGAATGCCTAAAGTTAATGCTGTCTTCTTACAACTCTGCTTTTTAAGTTCAGTTATTTCTACAGCTGACTTGTAACACTACTGCTCTTTGGAGTCTAAAGCAATGTATTGAACTGGAAGAGTGGACAGCACAGTAGTGGGCTGTACCTTACCCCTTTCTTTGCGAGTAGTTGCAGGACTAATGCATTCAGGGAAGGCCAGAGGTGTAACTCCACTGCACATCCTCTTCTCCACCAAGGCCAGGAAGGGGTGAGGGTATGGTGATGAACATGAATCACGATGGGTGATATCTTAGAAATCCTGTCAGGAAACTCTGCTTAAAAATGCACTCCTGACTGTTACTAACTTTAGGCAGTCCACAAACATCATTTAGGGCTCTCCTGGCTACCAGTGGGCTTCCCACCGAAAAGAAAGGCAATCAACTTTGCCTTGCAAGGTTTTTAAACTTAATTTACCCATTTTAGGGACACTGCGCTTTGAGTCTAGTGTGAGCTTGGCCCTGATGTGGCATTTAATATCTTTGTGCTGTATTCGGTAAGCAATAACAAGCACTGCAAAGAACCCAATACACACACGTTTCCTATTTCTGGAGGCCTTTATAAACAAAGCACACTTCACATGCTTGTACTGGATACAAAAAAGCACAACGCTGGGTTCTGTTATTGTCATCTGTCACTGATCTCATCAAACTTCTTGATGACTAATTTGCAACCTATTTTTGTGGTTCTTTTTTTTTTATTTTGTCCCTAGTTGGAGTATTTGCTGAGGAGCTGAAATTAGTAGCATTTAAGCTGTAGTCAGAGATCTCTCTTTTCTGTGGCAATGCAGTGCCAATTCCTGCAGCAGCACTGGTAGAAATCAGAGAGACTTTTGCAGAGGTTCTGCAGCTGTCTGATTGCCCATACAATTACCTGCTCATGCAGTAGTCCAGAGAGAACATGAGTACAGCCTGTCCTGGTCAGCACAGGACTACAGATCTCAAATACCTCCATGTATATACATGTGGATTTGGCCTTAATTCCTGTGGCTTTATATTGGAATGAAAGGGGGAACCTAGCCAAAGTGTTAGCACTCGTCGTGCAAAGTTAGACAAAAAAAAAAAAAAAAGGAAAATATGAAATTAAATGGCATTGCAGCAGTGGCAACCCTCAGTGGAGTATAAGCCATCCTCCTCAAGGCAGGTCAGACCAGGGCTAACACAGATAATGGTAGATGGACTTGGCAAAGTGCTCTGAAAGACCGATGGACCAACCAGGGCTATTTCAGACCAAGAAGGATCTTCCTTTCAGAGTCAAAATTCCCCATTGGAAAATGTTCTCCTACCAGCCCCTTCTATTCTAAATTGAAGGGATCTGGCTTATGTGCATGGTTTCAATAAAATGAAACAAAATAAAAATCAGCTTGCTTTTGACAGCAAGGAATAGAGAGAAAGACATTATTTCTGTCTTTATACACACAGAGTCAAGAAACATTTATTATGAAGATTTAAGCCTATTTGGATGGACAGATTTATGTATAGAAAGACTTATTAACTGTACCAGGATTTATTTTGAATTATACATATGGAGAGAATAGCTGCACTACAGAGAAAGCAGCCTAAGTATTTCCATTGTAAACTCCTTTTTTTTTTACATGATCACCAAAAATTTGTATTTCTGTGTATTTTATGACTGCACAAATACTCCATCCATCTCCCCTAGAATTATATTTTTTACCTTCCAAGTCTCCGACTAGTTCACATGATAAAGTTTACTGGCTTCCTTTCTAAAGTAAATGGTTTCTCCATGAAGTTATGTAGGGTTAGGACACAAACTGGCCACAGTTATACATGGATGACAGGCCTTGGTTCAGTATCTTGCAATTCATTGGCTTTTGAAAGAAACATTCTCTGGTGTTTAACAGAGGAAAACTGACACCTCCAATGTTATCAGACATTGAAATATCTGAAAATCAGATATTTTTAATATTGGGAGATCCTCTGTATAGGTCCTTAAATTCGTCAGAGTTTATAGTGGTAAGTGGAAACATTAGCTTGAATGTTTTCTTCTCTAAGCTTCTGTCTGTAAGATGGATAAACATAAATTCTGGCCTGCTTAATTGTAATCACAAAACATCCACAGGTTTTCAAATGACGTGAGATTCCATACCCAGTAGTGGAGAAAAGCTATAATAGAAAAACACAGGATGTGCGTTAAAGTGTTCATTGAATAGTATTCCCTGCAATACAGATACGTATTTGCGGAGGTTCTTTTTTTTCTGTCTGAGTTTGCTGAATGGCATTTGAGCTTCAGGAGTTGAAGAGTGGAGGCTGCAACACGAAGTGCAGGATTTCATCTCTGGAGAACAGCAGTGGCCAGAGAAGTCTGGTTGCATAGGGAGCACTTAATGTAAAGGAGCTCTGAATTTAACTGACAACTTCTGCTAGTCTAAGGCATGGTCTGCACTTAAGTTTTGCTAGTGTTGCCAAAGTTGTTCATCTTAACTGACAGAGCAGTATTGACAAGAATCAGAGTGTATGGAAATATGGTTGTACCAGCAAGAAGTATCTGATTTTATCCGAGGAAGTAATGTAAGTTATACTCATGGAAATACTTTTTTTATTTGTATAAATCTTCTTCAGGAGCATTTGGTGTTTATAGCATAATGGCATTAGAAGAAGACAGGAAAGATGTGTTTTTACAATTAAGGATATTCTTGCTTACAAACTTAAGGACCTACTGGTATTAACAGAGTTCACTTGGTGGAAATAACTTGATTAAAAGTCACATTTCCTACCAATGTGACCTGCACAGGTTAAGTGTTAAATGGAGTTTAAAAAAACCCATTAAATTAGCTTCACTGAGCTAAGTTTCTGAAATACTAAAAACTACCTTGTGAACACTGTAGTTTATTTTCACACTTTATTTGCTATGCCTGCAGTAGGGCATTTACTTGTTTACACAAACTTGTTTATTGCCTTCTTTTGTACCACTTCTTCCTTCTTTGCATGAACCTTCACAGACTCATACCACAATGCTGATTGTGTTGGGAGTACATGATTCTGTGCCCTTGGGGATTAAGACCAGATTATTTCAACTTCAGCTAGTCCTCAGCTAACAAAGATTCATACTCTCTCTTATGTCAGCAGGGGGTGAAAAAAAGAGTATTTTAAATAAGAAATGCTGCTTACCATTGGTTTTCATAATGTTTACTTGCAGATGCTTTTAACTTTTACTTTTCATTAAAAAGCTTCACTCTGAGTGCTAAGACACCAATTAAGCTTTTTAAATAAAACATGAAAAGACTAGAAGTATCCGACTATCTGACTACCAAGATATGCTTCAAATTGTAAAGAAGTGCTTGCTGTTATCACAAAAAGTTGAGCAAGAGAGGATTTTACTTCCTGGAATTTCCTTCTTTTGCCTTCCTGTCCCCATCTGCCTTTCATTTGCTCTCATACGCACTTCCTTCTTCATCTTCCTTTTCTCCTTCCTGTTATTCTTTCAATTTTCAATCTTTTTATGATATTTTCCGCAAATTACTTCCCCCATGCGCTGCATTAGATCACCTTTCTCCTCCCTGGAACATGGATAGCCCCCCTCTTGTTTCTCTCTGTGGTTCAGAGTGCAGAGCCAGGAAAATGTCAAATGTTATTAAAATTAGAGCTAGTACATACGAGGTGCTGAGCACATTGCCAGATCCAGAAAGGGATGCCTACTTAGGCGTTGGTGTCCCCATTCACATTTTAACCTCGTACTTCAGAGTCAGAGCCTAAATAGCTTTGTGGAGATTGGCCTTTGTGTCCTCAACTCTTGGGTTGGATAGGCAGCAGCAAAATAATCCATTAATTTAACAGTCCCTAAGTAGTGTTTAACATCATAATGTAACTCCTAAAAATGACCCATTATAATCCATCTGTTGAAAAAACTTCTTTAAGTAGTCTCCAAACACAGATTTAAACTAGAAACTTTAGTGGCAGTTATGTGTGTGCACTGCATAAATAGTACACATTTAATAATGCTGAGCACTTAAACACCCTTTTTATCTTCAGTAAAATATTAAATGAAGTACTTTCGAAGTTCCTAAACATTTCATTAATTTCTCCTTGGTATTTATGCATTTCAGGCCTCCCTGACAAAGTATATGGCAGATGGAGTAAGAATTTAGATCAAGGTGCTCAAGCTGCAAACATAGCTAACAACAGAAGAACACCTACACAAAGTCCTACTGTATCCACACCAAAGTGTATCTTAGTTGAATAAACTATGCTCATGCTGGAAGGGATCTGCGGAAAGCCTCTGTTGCAAGGTTACACCTATCGGGAACCTTGCAACCAGGTGCCAGCCATGGTTTCATGGGGAAACTCCCACCAAGAGGTAGCAGAACACAGCTCTTGATGAAGGCCTTAAAACAGCCGGGCAGAAGTTAGTCTAGACAGGACTTGCCAGCTGAAATTGTATCTGAACAACTGCGTTGCCAACTGTGTCATTACACGGTTGGCAATACCGGCTTCCTATTTCAGAGAAACGATAACAATTTTAAGTTACTTGTCTGTAGGATGTCTAGAATCATTAACAACAGTCAGTTAACTACTGCGTGTTTCTAAAACAGCAGCAACGTGTGAACAGTTTACTGAAAAACTGGTTCCAGTGACTGAAATATTTTGTTCCCTGAGTCAGATTGATAGAAAACCTAGTGGTATTTATGGATAAAATTTCTAACACGTATTACTTGCATGAACAGGAAATATACATCAGCGGCTTTAATTTTAGGCAAGCTGGCGAATCAAGGCTTGATGTTTCTTTAAGATTTCTTTCATTTTTCCTGCTTTTCTTTACTGTGAAACTTAGAGAATTTATTGTATGTTATTTTTTAAGAGGTGACAGTGCACAGCAGTTGCAAGCTGATGGAAAATTGGGACTGCTTCTTTTACACTAGGCTTCTTGAAGCAGGGTGGAAAAGTCACTGACTTCCTTTTAAGCTGCCTTTCCCTGTGGCAAGCCGGGGGTGGACAGAGGACAACCGCTGCCCCAGAGAACCGCTCCCCCAGGGCCGGCGTGCGGTGCTGGGTTGGCGGAGACCTGCCAGGGACCCCCCTCGCACCACCGCCGCCGCCTCTCTCGCGGGCTTCCCCCAGTGCCTGTGTGCGCTTCCACCAAGCGCAGAAAGGGACTCGGGGGTTTTTCTTTTCCCCTGAGTGCTTTCATTACTGCGTTAAGATCTTTTTACAATTTATCTCGGCGTCTTTGCAAAAACTTAGAGCACACGGCGAGGCTGCGGTGCGGTGCAGCCAGGCGGGGAGCGGTGTAAAACGCACCGCCCCCGGGGCAGGGCAGGGGTGCTGCTTTCTCGCCCCTTGCTCGGGGGGTTCGGGGGCCTTTGGCCGCCCTGTTTTGTAGTCGCTGGCACAACACCACGGTGAAGGGCGTTTCTCCTCGCCGGGCGAAGCCATCGGCTCTAGTCTGAACTGAGACAGGGCGAAATGCCTTTCTCTCTCCTAAGCCTACGCAGCTGAGTAAGGGTTGTGACTTCCCTTCGCATCCGTGTGAATTAGAAAGTGCCTCAGCAAATTGCAGCGGTTTTCGTTTAAATTAACGCGAAATGTATAAAAAAAGCGTCCTCACACCCACTGCTCGCCCTCTCCCTTTCACGCATCCGCACCCCGCACCCATGATCTCATGCTGCTGAAGGCATAGGCACAAGATCTACGGCAGGCTGGAAACGGGGGAGGGCGGCAGGGAGGGAGGGAGAGGCGAGCGGGGAGCGTGGGGCGCACACACCCTGCCGTGCCCAGGTGCGGTACTGCAGGGGCCGCGCCGCCCGCGGCTGCCTGCGGGGGGGCGCAGGACCCGCCGAGGGGAGAAATGTTTTCCCTTTGAATGCAGCCTTTTGCTTTTGAACGTGACATCTCCCATCCTCGGCTGCGGGGACGGGGGGGGTAGAGTAGCCCTTGCCGCTGTTTTCGGGGACGGCGCGGTGCGCTGCGGCGCCCCGCACCCGGGGGGCGATGCGGGAGCTGCCGGCGCCGCCCTGCAGCTGGCGGTGGGCAGCCGAGGTGCGGTAGTTGAGTAGTGCCGGAAAAAAAAAAACAACCCGGTAACTCTTTGTTAGGCGCCGTGTGTGTAATTACCGGATAATCAAAGCCGATGCTCGAATAGACAGGGAGAAACATCTGATGGGTAAAGTTTAGGCCAATTAAAAGACCTGAAATCGTTCTTTTTAAGATGAAAGAAGGTTTTCAAGACACTGGCACATCTGAACTATCAGAGGAGGGGAAATGCTCCCGCCGTGCTGCTGACTCCGTGGCGCGGATGGGTGGCGGGTGGGGAAGGGCGGCGTGTGTGCGTCCCCCGCACCGCCCGAGCCATGTTCTGGCAGTGCGCGGCTCGCGCAAGGCAGAGCAGAGGCAGCGCGACTGTGTGGGAGCTGAACTCAGCCTCCCTCTTTAACATAGGCTCGTCCTCTGCATTGCATCCAAGCTTCAGCGATTTGCTGTTTGGAGACTGCAGATTTGCATAGCCCTGCTCTTCGCAAGCATGGTTATTATTTTTTTTCCTCCCCCCCAGCTTCTTTCGTAAGGGTGCACTGTTCTCCCTGAAAACATCCTCGGGTATTACTGTCAATAGTCAGACCACTGCGATTGCCGGAGCAGCCCGATTATTGTCTGGCGGCGTGTGCGAGCGTGTGTGTGTGAGTGTGTGTGAGCGCCGGGAAAGAGATCGCTCGGCGAGCGCTCACCAGTTTGGAGATGAATGGAGGGAAGAGCAGCAGTTTGATTTTTCGCTGCTTTCCCAGCGCTGGCTGATGGAGTGGCATCCCCTTTTTTCTTTCTTAGCAGAAATGTGGCATGATTGGCTACACTGTGGATTACTGAGGATGGGGGAATGCTTGGCACTCTCGTAGCCCTTGCAACTGTGGAGTATTGTTAATGAGCACAAGCCCCGGGAAAGCTGAAACTAGCGATTCTTTGAGCGCGGGGTTTTTCCCCTCTTCCACCTCTTTCCGAAGGCTCTGAACTGCCTGGATTTCTCCGCCTCTGACTATGTCTCGGATTGTTTTGGGTAGAAGAAGACCGGGAGAAAAGGATCCTCATAAGCTTTCCCAAAGGGAAGAGATGGCTCGCCTGGTGCGGTGAGCTGCAGCCAGCGCCGTGTGCGTGTGTGCGAGCGCGCCTCTGTCCAAAGTTTGCCTCCTTTGCTGTGGCTGCTGCTCCTCCCGAGGACGCCGCGGGCCGGCTCGCCGTGCACCGGAGGATGGGGGGGCTCCTCGGGGGCAGCCCGGAGCCGGGACCCGCCACCAGCAGCAGCGGCAGCAGCAGCGCCGGGGGCCGCTTGGCCCTTCTTTGGATAGTCCCGCTCACACTCAGCGGCCTCCTTGGGGTGGCGTGGGGCGCCTCCAGTTTGGGCGCTCACCACATTCACCATTTCCATGGCAGCAGCAAACATCATTCAGTGCCTATCGCTATCTACAGGTCACCGGCTTCCTTGCGAGGCGGACACGGTGGGTTTGGACGCCGCTCGGTACCCTGCATGGTCGGGTGTGCGCCGCGCCGCCCGCCCCGCACCGGCGCCCGCCCCGCAGAGGTCAGGTGCGGGCTGCCGGGACCCCACGGGCCGGGGCTGCTCCCGCGGTCGCTGGGAGAAAGAGGAGCGCGGAGGGGAAGCGGGAGAACGGCTGCGGGGCCGGCCCCGTCGGGCGGGGTGCGGGCCCGTCCCGGTGCGGGGCTGGCGGGGCGGGGGGCTTGGCTGGCCTCCAGCCGGGCGGGGGCGGGCGGAGGACCCTGCCGGGCATCCTCCGGGGCCGGCGGCGTCGCCGTGCTGCGCGCCCCGCGGAGGCCCAGCGGGGTCGGTGGGCGCGGGGCGGAGGGGGCCTCTCCCGCACACCTCCGCTCCCCCCAGCCGGCCGCAGACGGAGTCGGCTGGAAAGCCCAGCCCGGAGGCGCCTCCGTCGCCCGGAGACGCGGCTCCCGAGTGGGTGCGCCCCGGCAGCCCCGGCCCTCGCCGCCCCCCCAACCCCCGCCCCCCCGCCCCCGGCACCCTCCCAGCCCGGGACACACACACCAGAGCGAACTGTCGCCGCGGCGGGTGTCTGTGGTCCGGCGCGGCGGCCAGAGGCAGGGCAGGGCACCGAGGGACCCCGGCGCGGAGCGAGGGGCGGGGAGGGAGCCTGTGTGTGGCTGAAATTGCTGGTGATGATTATGGTCCTTCTAATTCATTACCTTGGTCGAAAGTCGATGAACTAAAGGAAAGGTCAGCTAATTATGCAGGGTATCGGGGGCGAAGTAAGCGTTTAGACACTGAGAAGGGGAAATAACGCCCATCATACCGGTCAGGAAAAGGGACGGAGACAAAATTCTTTTCAGGTGCAAATATATTTTGCTTAAGAATTACAGTGCTCCGGTACTTAGTTTCTGAAGTGACAAGAAGCTGCTTCAGTGCCCTTTAAACAGCCCTATTTCAGTTTTTGTTTTTGCATACATACTTACATGAACCTAGACATAAACACATGCAAAATAAATATGCATATGTTCAGCGTTACCAAAAGCTGTAAAACAAAGCGAAACACCAGACTGTGTTTTTAAGGATCTAAAACCAAAGCCTCCCTTTGTCTCCAAGGGAGGGAAAAAAGATAAAGTAAAACCCTTGTTGGCTTCTGATTAGATTATACAGCTTCATTCTTCTTCATTTTCTCATCTTGCCTTGCTTCATTTGCACGATCATGCGATGTCATTTACAAGCTTTGCAAAGTAAAAAACAGATCTTGTGCTTAACCTTTGCATCTCTGTGCAAGATGACCCACTTTGCAGGCACGAGGTAGTTAGTTAGGATTTATTGGATTTTTTTCGGTGATTAACAATGCTGGCGTTAGTAGATACAATAGTATTGTTTACCTGAAAATTCCCACTGTGTGCTAAATACTCTTTAATACTCAACTGCTAGAAAAGCCAAAGTGCACAGAAATGGCTTTTCTTAAGCATTTTGTTATTTTTTTTTTAAAAAAGTTAGATATCTGGTCTAATTCCAAAAAAAAAAGAGACTGAGAAATTCAGGCCACCACTGTCCTCTGTAGTGTACTGAGGCAGTGCAAGATTGAGAATGCTGCATGTTCTGTACCGTATGTGCTTAAAGGGGAAAACTGAAGATGTATGTGTGTGCACATACATATATATGCTTATTATTCTTTCAATTTCTGCCCATATGGGAATATCATTTAGGGGTTTGCTATTAATTTGAGGGAAGGCTAAAAGAATGAGGGGAAAAGAAACGTGATTGTAGAGGTACCAGCAATCTAAGGTACATTCCTTAGAATGTATTTTAAAATCACGTCTTTTGCCAGTTTGAAAAAACATTACCTTGGACCCAATCAAAGGATGATGGTGTAAAAAGGCAGCTTTCTCAGGAGAAACGAGTCTTGTTAAAGAAAATGAAAGATGAAGTGGTGGAGCTGCCACTTAAAGGACTTCATAGGGAAGCCCAGGAGCCTCTCCAGAAGTTAAGTAGCTGATTTTACAAAATGATGTTACATGTCGTAAGAAGGTGTTTCAGAGGGTTTACTTGATAACTCTAAATGTCTCTGCTTTTCTGTGTTTATCAGAAATTCTGCTATCTGACAGTGTTTTAAAACATCTAATTCCTTTCATTATTAATTCTTCAGAGAGGTGTTCCCGTTTGCTTCTATAAGCTTGACAGAAGCATTTCTCTTTCTAGCAGAGCAGGGTTGGACACAGCTCCTGTGGAGCCCAACACTGCATTTCTAAGCATCAGTCAGAGGGAAGGGGATGAGGGGTGTGGGGGGGTGCTTGTTCCTCACCCCGGCGTCCGAATGCTCTTCTCCAGTGTCCCAGTCCCTGCCGGCTTCGCCAGGTGAGAGTGAGAATTTGATTCTCAGGCTTGTATCCTTCAGTATTAGCTCCATTCAGTTTTGCAGTTATTCTGTTCTAGCCTAGCGCGACTGTACGTAAACGTTGCAGTCTTTATGATGACCTCATATCTGCTTTTTTGCTACTTTGTCAGCTTGTCGTAGCATCATACCTGTTAAAAGTCAGAAAGAGCTTTTAGGGTAGGTCAATTAGTCGATCCCTGATGAAAGCTTTGCTCTCTAATATTGTGAATCAGAAGTGTCAAAGGAAGGAGAAACGATCACTTTGCCCAGGCATTCAGTAAATGTCACCACAGTCCTCAGACATCCACACCTTCCTACTCTACCCCTGGCACCGGCTAGCCCTGCCACCCCCATCCTCTCGGCAAACACTTTGATTTTTTTTATTGTTTCATTTTCCTTTGAGCCAACCCAATTCCAGCTAATAGTATAAGCAAAGCCAAAAGCCCAGCATGGTTGGATTTTTTTCCATTTCTTTTGAAAAACCAAACCACAATCTTGCCGCTAACACTCTTGTCAGGTAATTTTGCTGCGGTTTTGCTTAGTAGTATGATCTCATGTGGTTTTAGTGGACAGTATTGTGCCTCACAGAGACATAAACAGAATTCCAACCAAGCAATTAGCTCACCCTCTTAAACAAAAGTAGTTCAGTACGTAGTTTTTTAATATACTAAAAGATAAAATTAAATGTCTTTCAAGCTTGACCAAATGATTTTTTGACTTAACTTTCTGATTCCCATTAAACTTGAGAAGGTGAAAAATGGTGAAAGAATTGAAAGTTTAACCACAGGAAGGAATAAGAAAATAATTCTCTGGATCATAACATCAGCAATGTAAAGAGAAGTACAGAGAAGTAAGAGAAAGACTGATGTTCACAGATGTAAGTCCTAGGCTGCTCAGCACTTGCCAGTGGTCTCTGCAGCATGTGGGGTATTTGATGATTTATGTTCATATCTCCTTGCTCCATTTAAGAAGGCGGCTATTGCTTTTGTTATAGCTGTGTCTACCATGCAATCTTTTTTTTTGGAGTAGATAGAGTAGCTCATACTGCAGTGCCTCTAGATTACAAAAAACACAGACTGTCCGTGGCAAAGCCCACATAGAAGGAAAACGACTGCAACTTTCTCAGTAATGTTAAATGAAGAAAGGCAGTTCATCCCTCTCTCATTCATCCCTTCCTTCCTGCAAACACCTCTTTGGTCTCTGCTGGGCTGGGCCTTTTATTGCCCCCCCATTCCTCATTCAGTTACCGAATGACAAGTACAGTGTGTCTGTTTCTTCTAGCTATTTCTCCTTTCTGTGCTCTCAGAATCTTGTTGGGGTTGTTTTCTGATAAATGTAAGTTGATTCTGGGTTTTTTAAATCTTCCAGAGCAGGAGCCAGGAGGTGACTAATGAAATCTGCATGTTGGTATGTGCATGTGCTTGGAAAGAAGAGGCAAAAACGGGGAGGGAATAAGATGGACATGCTCACAGGCAGAACAGAAAGAGCTGAGCAGTATGTGTGCAGGTCATGCATTTAAGGACCTGGGTTAGCATGGTGCTGGAAGGGATTTGACTTGATGAGACTTATGACCAAGATACAGGCCAATGGTTTAGCAGGAGCGGAGACAGTCTGAAGTAGAGGGAATAGAGTCTGGGGGCAGTTATTAAGCACGTGGTAGTTTGGGATGGGGAAGTCTTAGGGACCTTTGTGGTGGAAAAGTAGAGGGATTTAAGCTGTTGAGCAGAGAGGGTGACAAAGTGTTTCAACAGCTGAGTTCCTGAGCAGGAAGAAGAGTTTGTGGAAAATGACAGCTTTGAGGAAGAAAAGTTAACAGTGAGGTTTTGGAGGTGAGAGCTGAGGTTGAGCACCGGAATGGTGTGTTACCACAGCACATTCCCTCCTCCAGTCTTTTCTATCCAAAACATGACGTGGCAGCAGGGACATGCATACTGATCTCCCACTTCTGAGCTAGGCCAGCTTCTTCCAGTCTCTGCTTCGCCATTGTTGTTGAAGTTCACGTGCACTGGAGTCATCCATGTCGTGTGCATTTAGAGAGACTTCTGTAGCAGCATCGCCAGCTTACCGTTCCTGGAGTGCCAGACTGCAGGCTGGATCAGGCAGCCCTTGTTCAGGGAAGATGCCTGTTGAACTCCACAGGAGCTTTTGCTAAGTAAGAATAGCAGGACCAGAATTGAAACACTGCAGTGAAATCGTCTATACCACCATCATGAAAAATATGACCAAAACAACTTTGAAAGGTGTGCATGTGATGTATAGGTAGCATTTTATCTGTGTAAGAAAACTGCAAGGAAGGCTTATTAGTGTAGGTGAAAATAATTTCATGGCCTTTTATTTTTTATATGCTGGAATGGCTATTTCCACATATGATGGTAATAAATATTTTTAGGGGTTAGGGTAAATGAAATGGCATTTTTTTCAGTTACAATGTGCTTATTATGTTGCAGAAAAGGGTTATATTTTGATTAAAACATCAAATGTAAGTTTTTCCTGATGTTCAAGCATTGTTATGCAATGTGATATTAGAGGTAGAAGTGAAAAAGTCTCATCTTCATGTTATAATTGCCTTTTTTTGGAGAGGGATCTTTTTTAATGTTTTTTTTTCAAACCTGTTTGTGTATCACAGTCATCTTGTTTTATATCTCCTTTTCATTGATGAATTTTCATACTTACTAGTTCTCCTGTTTGCGTACTTCTTACACATAACTGAGACGTTTTCGTGTTTTGAGACTGTAAAGCATAGCAGCTTTCTCCATGTCTTTAAATCATATAAATTTTATATCCCCTTTCAAAATTTCCAATACGCTCCATCAGTTATTATTCCCATTCAGCTGCCAAAGTGTTAAACATCAGTTGGAATAAAACGAATAACAAAGCAATTTTCAGTCAGCATAGTGGTTAATTGGCTGTGCAGTTAGATATACATATTAGGAAATGTGGTTTCTATATTATTATTTCTGTCAATACAGCTTGTCAAAGAGGCATTCAGCTCTTCAGCAGTGTTGCGGCAGTCTGGAGCACTATGATCAAAAGTGGAATGTTGCTCATGGATTTCTGATAAGCATCTTTATACAAGCCCTACTGCCTTAGAACCATGCACAGCTATTGATTGACTGAGGTGCCTTTACAAGAGCTAAATAAATAACAACACTCTGTTGTCACTTATCAGCAATACCACTTTTGCCTCAGCCTGCGGTAACCATGTTTTTCTAGATTTAAAGGATGTTTTATTGTCTTTTAATCAAATACTGTTTGAAATAAGTTATCAGAAGAAATTAATTTAGCATTCGATATATTGTACTTCCTGCTGTTTCTAGTTTTCAAAGGTGAAATTTTTTTGATAGCAAGAAGTTGACTTGGCTTTAAGGGGAATTTCTTTCTGTCTCTCCGTTTTAGTCCAGGGGAGAACTCTGTACACAAAACTCTGATGTCCAACTGCTATGCCCGGTGTGAGTGAGCACAACCAATTATACAGTCCTAGTATTTTCTCAGCTTTCTCACACAGATGGCCATTACCATGGTTAACCATAGGATGATATGCTTGATTATTATAACTTCAGTGGATCACGTAGTGTAGTTCACTGAAGTGAATCTTTTGTCTTCTCAGTCAAAGCTTGCAAGAGTTCTTAACCTTTCTGAGTAATCACGATGACATTACTGACCTCTTTCTTGTTTTTCCCCAGTATCAGTTAATTTATCTGTCTGTTATTAAGTTTGATGTCCTCAGGTCTGCCACAGTATCTATAGCAAATTTTTCTAAGCTAGCTTCCTTTCTAGTTTGTAAATACATTGTAGGCAGAGCTGGTGGATCTTGCTGTGATAAGTTGTTGACTTGTGAATGTAGCTGTGATTGTAAGTAGAATGGAACAGTCTGATTTGATGGAAGAAAGTGTACTGTAAGTAATGATGCTGCTCTATAAAGTTAAAAGTAACAAACATAAAGAAAAGAGGCCATGTACTTACCATCATTTAGACATTTTTGTCTTTCCAAATAGCAACATGGATATCTGGAAGTAATTTCCCCCCCTCTTTCTCATAACTTTATATACATTTGTGCACAAGCATGTGCGTACATATCACTGATATTTCCTCATAATGAGAAAAGAGTCCACAGTGTTAAGTTGAAAAAGATAGCATTTCTCTGAGAGTTTAAAAAGTTAAAAAATATTCAGTGACGATATTCATTAACTACAGATGTAATTGGTCAGAACAATATAATAAATTATTTCCTTCCCCCTTAGTTGACAGAAAAAATGAGCCAGTGAAATGAAGTGGGAAAGAGGAGGGAAGAAGCAGTAGTGCTCAGATCATTCTGCTGTTCTGGGGCCTTAGCGGGGGATGTGCTCAGACACCTACTCATAAATGACAGAAGTGTTAACTCTTTATTTAGCTCTCGTTTACTGCAGCTGTATCTGCATAGAAAGACCAACATGCTTCTAAAGCAAGCTGACTGCTTTCCAGATATGTTCTTTTATCCCTGCAACAGGGATTTTATCTGCAACAGAGTTAGGGCTTCTCTGATTTACTTCATTAATTCAGCTCATCTGCAACTGTAAAATAAGGAAGAGCAGAGAACGACTAGACTTGGAGAAACTTCAAAAAACTCTGAGAAACCTTCTCTACCTCAAAGAGGAGTCAGATGTAGTCTTAATCCATGTTTGTGTTGCTGTATCGCTGGAGTTGGTTGACTTTCTCAGTGACAGCAGCTCTAGAGCCCTGGGAAGTGTGTGGGAAGGAGATGGGAAGAAATGGCCATGGACTTGGCTCCTCCTCACTGACCGGTGCAGATGAGGAGATGTGAAGGAATTGAAGGCTAAAGAAGACACTGTTTCTGATCATTGGCCTGGGCCTGATTTGCTCGTATCGAGGTCAAGCACAAAATTTCCACTGCATGACCTGATCTGTTGTGCCTCTGTCAGATCTGATGTCCCTCATGCACGCAGCACTTCTGGTGTGGTCTCCCTCCACCACAACAATGCTTTTTAAGCTGTGAATGAATTATTGCAAATAAGAATACAAACACATGTATTTTTAAAAGTGGTTTGATGTAGTTAGTGAGTGTATTCACTTTATTTCACATGACAAGAGTTATGAGGGAGCTTTCAGCAAAAATAATGAATTGCCATATTTATGGAAAACATATGAGCATGAATTGAATCATGCTGTTATTTTGGGTTGGGATATTCAGTGCCCACAGAGAGGGGTTTAGGAGTTGCGACAAAACAACAGATGTGAGATTAGCCCCTTTGGCTGTGTCTAAATGGATGCGTCTTAAAATCCTGGTGTCCCAGTTGGTTAGAACATGCTGTGGCTCCCATCGAAGCCCCGTCCTTCCACTCATGCTCTTCTCGGGCTGGTTTGTGTTGCAGTTTGCCTTGCTGTGAGTTTTAAATCTGGCTGGGGCATGCACCCCAACCCTGGCATTCAGAGCAGCAATTCTGAAAAAAAAAAAAAAAGAAATGCTGTGAATGTCCATCTTCGCAAATAATCTGTTATACGAAGTTAAATAAAACATTATGGGGTCAAAGGAAGGTGCGGGAGAAGTCTACCATTATTTTATTGCTTGGAAGTTTTTGCAAGTATTTTTTTATTGCTTGGAAATTCTACTTAAGTTGCAGGAGTATGACTGCTCACTTTACACCCTATCAATTAGAAGACTTCATTTTTCACGTACAGTGGTTAAGAAACACGCAACATGCTTTTTTTAGAAATTGTTGGCTAGAACGTGTTATGTATGAGGGTATGTAGGCCAAATGCTCATTTCAACTGTGCTGACTTCTAATAGAAAACCAGTCATTCACTAAGATGAAACCAGAACATTTTTTGTAATGGGAATTTTTTACTTTTGGAGAAATCTTCTCACGTAAGCTCATAAAGTTTGCTTTTCATCACTCAGCACAATTTGACAGCTTTAGCTGTTGTCTGACATGAATATAGTAAAATCCACTGTATGGCAGTTAGAGGGAGAAGTTAGTGAAGAAAGAATAGTAACAACATTATTTTGCAGCAACAACAGCAAAAACAAACATCTTAAAGTGAGAAGTTTGAATATCTTACTGTGCAAGATGCTGCAAAACTGTAGTTAAGCGTGCAGATAAGAGGAGTTGTTGGTCTATTAAGAAGAGTGGCCTGTAAATATCTAACTCAGACACTTAAATTTCATTTCTAGCTGGCAGTGATTTCATGAGTTGTATGATTATCTAAATGAAAATGCAGTTTGTACGTAAGCGTACAGGAGCTTATTTTCAAAGAGCCTGAGGTCATCAAAGGTAAATAATTAAACGGGGAAAAATGTGATATATCTGCTAGATATCTATAGAGGCAGTTACTTTAGATATGGCAATTATTAATACTGATATAAATTGCAAGTGACTCAACTGAAGACTCCTCAGATCCTATCTATTCATTGTACTTGTAGGATAAAATTTGCCTGTCAATCAGGGGGCTTATGCCTTAGACTTTGGGAAGGTGAGTTTCAGTGCAATTTATCTCCTATGGCTTTTGCTGGCGCTTGGACTAGGGACAGGTGTCACTGTTTCAGTACAAGGTCACTGCTGGAGATGTAAGAAAGGCTCATCGTCAGCTGGTCATAGCCAAGTGTGGTGTGAGTAAATAAATATGTCAGGATTTTGCAAATATTTTCTGTTTGTTTCAAGTAATCAACTTGATCTCTGCTGGCTATTTGATAATCACTCTCCTCTTTTTTTCCTTTTTTCAAATGTAATTATTTGAATTGGAAGAAAAAGTAAAAAAATAATTATATGTAATCTAGGAGTAAATTTACATATGCATATAGTGTGTGGTGGTACTTTTGTCTTCTGTAGAGTCAGTTAATTGCCAAAGTATTGTTTGGAAAAAAGGAAAATTGGAGAGGAGAAAAGGAGCAGCCATTATTGCTAGATGATATTTAGTGTAAATCAGTTCAATGTTGCTAAAAAACCCCTGGTTTCTAACTGGCATGGCAAAAAGTGGCATACATACATTAACCCTTGGCCTGCATGAGCACTGGTATCTCTGCAGTGGCATAGTGTATCTTGGCAATAGGCTTGTCTGGAATGGTTATTCCCATTCATGGAGAGGAGCTGAGGCATGGTAAATCAGCTTCTCATTTGTGTCCCCTATTGAATGGTTCAAAGAAATCATGTGGTGGTCGGAATGGCCATCTGAAAATTCCCTCTGTGTCTCTTGTGCACTTGCCCGTGATATAAGAGACGTATCTCGGGCATGGCCAGAGTGTGTAATGCTCTGTTGTCAATTGGCGTAGCTTGAAGCAGATTCCATGCTGGTTTAGCATATGCCATGCCTCAGTCATCCCTCCATAAGCAATTCACTGGGTAGTGCTTTTCCCACAGATGTGTGTCAAACAAAAAAATAAACGCAGCAGAGGTTAAGAATTACTCTGTTCAGCCTTTAATTGTGCTTGCTAATGAATAGCCATCCAGTTTATTTCAGGAGTACACATATTTACCTAGCTAAATGCAACAAGCATCTAACCATAAGTCACACAGCAACCTGAAATGGGAAAAGGAATTAAACAAAGACTCGCTGAGTTCCATATTGCTGTTTTGTCCTATTGTATTGTGCTAATACTACGACCCAGGACCATTAAAACAATGTACTAGTTCCTGAACAAATACCATTCTTCCTTCCTTTGGTGTGTAGGTCATACTGTGGGTTTAATAGAACTGATTTGTGAAAAAAAGAAAAAGGGTGATGCAAGGAAATGGGGGAGGGGAAGAAGAAAAAGGAAAATGGGTCGAGCAGTCAGAGCATACCTTTGTTTCAGAAAAAGAAATATTTTCTCCCTGTGAAAATTTGAGGGTTTTTTTTTAATAGGGAATATTTTCTCACTTATTTAGTTTGATTTTTATAGAGCTATTGTAATTATTTTAAAAGTAGAAAAGACACGAAATACTGATATTTGTGTATGTCAGTACACCAAGCTTAGAGCTCTCACGCCTTCACAGATGAGACTTGCCTGTCTTTTGGTATAAGTCAAATCTTTCCAAACTCCCTGTCAGTGCTTACATTTTTGGTGCCATATGGGGGGCGGTTCCCTTAAATATTGTTCTCTGCTTGTCTCGTAATTCCAGTTGCTCGTGGTATCTGATGTCTATCAAGTGAGAAAGGCAGTCATAATGCATCGAGTCTAGATTTGAACTGGTGATTCACATCATGTCATTTTTTTTAGAGATACTATTTGCCATTTAAATGTTCCTTCTCCCTGTAATTTCTCTGGGTGTTTCAATGTTGGCATCAGTAGGCAAGGTATTTTCTCTCTATTCCATAAACGAATGTGAACGGGGTGAGGATTTCGTTCAGTGAAGACACATCTAGCTTTGTTTGAAAGGATTAGTTGCATTCATGTGTTACTTTAGGATTGTTAGGATAATTAGGAGTTCATCAGAATGATTTCACAGGCCATTATTTGTGAGAATGACCGGGACAAGACTTTTTAGTTTGCAGTGAGTCTGTATGATTTACCATGTGTAATGCCAATAGATGTGAAGAGTCAACAGTCATAGAGGGAAGGTCAGCATTAACTTTCTTTCATAATTTCACAGATTTTTTTTTTTTGAGTAATAAATCATGTCGTGTGTCTTTTATTTCTTATCTTAGTGGATGTTATAATTTTTAATATTATTTGTTCGTACTGTTGGTGGCATCTAGAAATTTCAGTCAGAGATTGTGAGCCTATTATGCTAAGCAGATGGATTGAATAGAAAAAGACAAGAAAGCTGAGGAAATAATCAGTCTCTGCTGCTGACAGTACTCTCCAGGGTAGGTTTCAAAATAGCTCAAGAGCTGTGTAAAATTAATAAGCTGTTCCTCATGTACTGAAATCCTCTTTCATATTGCGTTGGCATGAGGGATCTTTGTAGAGAGGAGGGGCTGCAAATAAGTTTTGCGGAAGGGTGGGGTTGAACATTGTGCCTCAAAGTCCAGATTTTATTGTGAGTCCAATGGATGAGTGCTCTCTAGCAGTATGCGTAAAAGTGGTCTGTGTGGAATTTGTTCACTAAAAAATCTCTGAGTCACTGAAGTCTGCTTAGTCACTCGGAGCAAGGTTCATTAGGCATAAAATTTGAATCAGTGTCCTTTTGTTTCTTTTGCATCTTTATAATTTTCTTCACTGATAGCAGAAAGAGTTGAGAAATCAGGGAGCATTACTCTTCTCTAATAGAAACTTAATGAGATATTTTAGTAGCTTTTTGGGGTACTAGGTCAACTTGTATTCTCTGGTATGGGAACATGTTCCCTTGGACTTCAGATTTGCAGTGTGGCATGAAGGTTTTGATTCTGTTATGGCATTTTTAAAATGTTATTTTTTCATACAGTGTATGTTTGGTGTGTATATGCAGTAGAAAAACTAAAAATAAAGATGTAGCACTGAATAGTAATTAGAAGGGAAAAAATCATTACCTGTCATAGAGAAAGCTCTGAAATAATAAATACCACTGGCACATTTTACTGCTATCGTGAATATTTATTCACCACATGTCCATAGGCTCTATTTATTACATCATATTCACTTAAATGTGTTTATGAAACGATCCTTCTGCACACCCACATATTTTATCAAATTTTAGATTCCTTGATTAATGGCACAGACCTTTTTTGCCATGTGGAACAGTCTGTCATACCTCTAATCCAATTTTGAAATAAAGGTATTCTTAGGTCTTCTTGTAATAAGGCTATTATTCTTGCTACAGGTATACCTCTTTTGCTTATTTTCTTATAGAATGGATGAAGATTTAGTAGTGATGTATTTCCTAATAAACACAGCTGGAGGACAGCTTCTTCCATTATCTTAGATATACCTTTGTTATGTCTTTATTGGAACCCATTAAATATTCTTGGACAGTCACTTAGCAATATATAGAATGTTTCTTGTCTTTGATTTCAGCAGAAACATCAATCCAAATGTTCTGGGCTATATTGCATGATTGTCAAGGAGTTACATATGCATGATGAAGGTACAGTAGTTAAAATTTACTGGTGTACATCTAATGTTTCAAGAGAACCCTTTTAAAGAAGTCTGGATGTATTGCAATGTTCAGCCATTCCATCTTAATTCTAAATCACTGTCGCATTGTCTCTGTGTTTTCTTTTGCAGTCAGTCAGCCAAAAACCCTGTAGAACATTTACCTTGCAGTCTTGCAATTTTAATTATCTCATTGAGTGTATTCTCAGTAAGTTCATGCCTTATTAGTAGTTTTCTAGGAAATGGAAACCAAGTTTGTACCAGATTGGAAACGAGAGGACTCCCTGGTTCCCTGCTTTTCCTTTGCATTTCAGACTTGCGTCTTCAGGTAGTGTCACCATTGGCACTCAGTGTTGCTGATTCAAAGTGTTGTATTTTGGTCAGTGAACTTGTTTTAGTTCTAATCTGAATATATACAAACTGTTGCAGATTCACTAATATAGTCCTGTGGATAGTTCATTAATGAAGTGAAAATGATGTATCTGCTATGTAGTATTTATCATAAGAGTAAAACAATGCAGGTGAATATGGTGTATAAATGTAGGTACTGTCCATCTAGCCTGGATCACCAACTTCTAAAAGTCTAGGTCCTATGCATTACATAAAAGTAAAATGATCAACCAACAATAACAAGCTCTTATTAAAAAAAAAAAAAAGAAGAGACTGAGACTCACAGCTACAGGCAAACTCATCTAAGCTGAAGGCCCTTAATCATATGTTGTAACATTAAATACCAGAAGGAAAAACCTCTGGCCTCCTCCTTGGGAGATAATGTGCACAAGAAACTCTCTCTGACGTGATTACCCAGATACTCTGAATACAAGAAAATAATATATGGGTTAACTCCAACATTGTATGAGGTTTCTACATATTGTGTATAAAGCAGTGGTTGAGTGAACTAGGTTCTGACCTAACTCACACTTCTGTCAGCCACGGCTTTCAGGCCACCAGGCTTTTTTCATCAGACCTAGCTATGAGGTGTGTCTGTACCAGTGGATACAGAGGGATGCTGTCGACTGTGGTCTAGTATTGGGTGCCAGAAACATCTAGGTCAGATCTTCTCCTAATAGAGATGGTTGGAAGCTGTATTTTGCAGTGTTTAATGGACATACCTTCCAGAAAGACTACCACTTCAGCTTGTTATCTAAGTTGCTTTTTTACAGCATTTGTGCTGGCAGATCTGTTGAAGATGCAGGACTCTTCAAATGTCGGTGAGAGTTATCTAATCAAAGGTGTGATTGAACCATTGGATAAAATATGCCCTTCATTGTCACAAGCTCCGAAACTAGGAGAACATTACTGATATGTCAGTGAGCAAGTGCTCTGCTTTCAGCTTGATCAGCATCCCCAACAGGGAACTGTGGTGGGAAGCTAATGTCACACAAGGAATGGACAGTCCTGTTTAATTTAAGAAAGCTGACAGAGAGCCTTCATTGCAAGTAAACTGCTGCTTATATTATGTTCTTGTATATCACATGTAGCAATACAGTCTTTAGTGAATAAAAATTCTATATAGTAAACACTGTTGCCAAGATAGCCACATGAATTATCCACAAAGTCAAAGGTACACATCCTGAAATCTTATCCAGGTATTTTGGCAATTTAAAAGATGTCATTTTATATGCTGGGTATTTCTTAAATGTTCCATTAAATTGAGAACTCTCTATATAAATGCTAATTTAATTAAAATGTCTTTGCATCTTAAATGTAAATGAAAACAACAGGATAGAAGCCTTGCTGAAAGTTTGCACGGACCTCTCCTTCTGCATAATTTTTCTTATCTTCTGCAGCATTGTCTTTCTTTTTTTTTCTTTAAATGAACAGAACACAACATTTCTTGTCTTTTTTCTTTTAAGATTTCTTATAAGAGAATATTTTTGACAGGCCACTTTTACTTTCAGAATTAAAATTTCCCCCACAAGTGGTTAGTAGGTATAACAAAAGACTGTGTTTTAACTTGGTAGGCATGACGATGATACCAGTTGGCGTTTAGGTGTCCCATATACTAGTTCATGCATGTGAAACAAAATGATTATACTTGTGATTTTTGGTCATTTACCCAATCCCTATCAGGGAAAATTACTTTAAATGGAAAATAGTTATAAATTGGTTTGTTGTTTTTTTTTTTTTTACCAAAAAATCTTTATTGAGAGAAGAAAGCAGTGCTTCACCTCTTATGTAAATATGCTTTTCTAAAAAAAACACCTACAAAAGGGCCAAATCAGTCTTTTTTCAGATGTGGTAAATGTGCTGAGTGGGAACCCCTAAAGAAAAGCAGTCTGCAGGAGAGGCTGGAATTCTTTATCCACAGGATTGTCTGGACATATCAGATACACCAGTTTATTCACCAATGATATCAGCCCCTTGCTAAGAGAGTTGCCTCGTTGTGTGATAAACTTTCAGCTGTCTCCAGCTATCATTTTTGGCAGCCTGTACTGCGTTCAAAATTATGGCCCTTTGAAGTAAGGTAGTCTTCAATCATGCACACACACATGTATATGTATATTTTTGTATATATTTTAAAAAGGAAAACTACATTTTCCTTTTAATAAGACATTGTAAGCATTAAGACAGTGCTGTTACTATGCCTTCTACCTCTTGAATGTTAAAAGAAATTAAAAAAAAGACTGATGAGCTGTTTCAGTGCAACGTTTAATGAGGCAGGTTCTGATCTCAGGCATCCTAAACAATCAGACTATATTTACCTGTGTTTAGAATCTGTCATCTTAGCTCAAAAGCTGCCCTTGTATATAAAGGTGCGATTTTAGCTGTCTGTAAGTCCCATGTAAATCCATGACTGTATTCACATAGACTATTTGACTGGCAGGACTGATGTTGAGCACAGTTAAGCACTGGTGTTAATCTCCCCATGCTCTGGTGCACTCCCTATGGCACCTCTGGGAAGTTCACAGAATCACAGAATCACAGAATCACAGAATCAACCAGGTTGGAAGAGACCTCAGGGATCATCGAGTCCAACTGTTGCCCTGACACCACCCTGTCAACTAGACCATGGCACTAAGTGCCATGTCCAGTCTTTTCTTAAACACATCCAGAGATGGTGACTCCACCACCTCCCTGGGCAGCCCATTCCAATGTCTAATAACCCTTTCTGTAAAGAAACTCTTCCTGATGTCCAACCTGAACCTCCCCTGGCGAAGCTTGAGGCTGTGCCCTCTTGTCCTATCGCTAGTTGCCCGGGAGAAGAGGCCAACTCCCACTTCACTACAACCTCCCTTCAGGTAGTTGTAGACTGCAATAAGGTCACCTCGGAGCCTCCTCTTCTCCAGGCTAAACAACCCCAGCTCCCTCAGCCGTTCCTCGTAGGTCAGACCCTCCAGACCCTTCACCAGCTTGGTCGCCCTCCTCTGGACTCGCTCCAACACCTCAACATCTTTCTTGAAGTGCGGGGCCCAGAACTGAACACAGTATTCAAGATGCGGCCTCACCAGTGCCGAGTAGAGAGGGACGATCACTTCCCTAGACCGGCTGGCTACACTATTCCTAATAGAGGCCAGGATGCCATTGGCCTTCTTGGCCACCTGGGCACACTGCTGGCTCATGTTTAGCCGGCTGTCGATCAGCACCCCCAGGTCTCTTTCCGCCGGGCCGCTTTCTAACCACTCTTCCCCCAGCCTGTAGCGCTGCATGGGGTTGTTGTGGCCGAAGTGTAAGACCCGGCACTTGTTCTTGTTGAACCTCATGCCGTTGGTCTCGGCCCATCTATCTAACCTGTCCAAATCCCTCTGTAGGGCCTTCCTACCCTCCAGCGGATCGGCACTCCCACCCAGCCTGGTGTCATCTGCAAATTTGCTGAGGGTGCACTCAATCCCTACGTCTAGATCATCTATAAAGATATTGAATAGCACCGGCCCCAGAACTGAGCCCTGGGGAACACCGCTAGTGACTGGCCGCCAGTTGGACTTTGCCCCATTCACCACCACTCTCTGGGCTCGGCCATCCAGCCAGTTTTTAACCCATTTAAGAGTCCACCCATCCAAGCCCCGGGCAGCCAGTTTGTCCAGGAGGATGCTGTGGGAGACAGTGTGGAATGCCTTACTGAAGTCTAGATAGACTACATCCACAGCCCTGCCCTCATCTGCTAAGCGGGTCACTTGGTCATAGAAGGAGACCAGGTTGGTCGAGCAGGACCTGCCTTTCATGAATCCATGTTGGCTGGCCCCGATGCCCTGATTGTCCTGCATGTGCTGTGTAATGGCACTCAGGATGATCTGTTCCATCACCTTGCCTGGCACCGAGATCAGGCTGACAGGCCTATAGTTCCCTGGATCGTCCTTCCGACCCTTCTTGTAGATGGGCGTTACGTTTGCTAATTTCCAGTCAGCTGGAACTTCTCCAGTTAACCAGGACTGCCGGTAGATAATCGAGAGTGGTTTGGCAAGTTCATTTGCCACTTCACTCTGGGGTGAATCCCATCCGGGCCCATAGCCTTGTGGGTGTCCAACTGGCACAGCAGGTCACTAGCCGTCTCCTCCTGGATCATGGAAGGTTCACACAGCCCCCCGTCCCTAACTTCAGGCTCTGGGGTCCGAGTCTCCTGAGGACAACCGATCTTGACATTAAAGTTAAGTTATATTATCAGTGGTTCTCAGGCTCTTCATCTGTAAATTAAGAATTCCTCCCTGCCTTCTGTAGGGCTGGTAACAATCTTGAGTAAAACATATTGTGAATGCATGGATAAGGAATCATATTCTGTAATTGTTATTTTAAATGGGATTTACATGTATTGCTCTTATACATGTAAAGCAATGACTTGCACCATTGTCGTCCGCTGCTTTAAAATATGGCTAAGCCGAAGGGTCAGTGAGAGTGCCAGGCTATTTTTTCTTCAGAGATTTTAATGTCTTGTTCAACTGTATGGCAAGAATCTCTCGTTTCCAGTGGTAAAAACCATTTTTTTTGTTCTAACAATAGTAGGCTGCAGAGTGTAACAAATTGTGAATCTGGATAGTCGTATTTGATCGCTTATCTTTTAGGCATCAGTGGGAATGATGCAGTAACTGCTCTGTTTGTAAAATTCCCATTGATACAAAGGCATGTTTGAGACATCAAGCAGAATTTAGATCCAGATCTCCTATTGCTGAATTGATAGAGGTAAACCTGTAATTACAACATGGGTACAGAGCAATAATGACAAATAATTACTGTTTCCAGTAGGAATACAAATATTTATCATTTCTTAGGCACTCTTAGTACATGTGCTACCGTTGCCTTGTGTACTGTGGTCAGAAGGATCTTTTCATCTTCGCTCCTCTAGCTCAGCTCGGGAGATTGTGAAATGCCTGTATAACCTAAAATTCTTTTTGATTTTTTTCTGTTTCTATTCACAATCAACTTCTGTTGTCGTGGGTATTTAACACAATTCTCTGCATAGAAGAGTCATAGTCCTGATACTTACTTAGCAGAAGAAAAGTGAAAGTGTCGCCTGTGTACGTTGTTCAAGATTCGTTTCCATGCTAGGGTCAGAAAAAGTGATTTTTCCAGAGCAGATAGGACAGAAAGTACTGTTTTCAGGTTCCATAATCAAGACAAATACAAATGCCTGTTGCCATGCACCATATATTTTCCACATTATAGTAATGGATGCACTGCTGCCACCTGCTATGTCAGGACTTCCAGCTAATTGGAATAAGTTATGTGTGTTCCAGTTACTCTTATGGTCTATAAAAGGCTGCTTTGTCCTAAACTAGATAATAATTTTTGATGGATTTCCTTATGGTAGCAGATATTGCTGTACTCTGGTAAGAACCATTGTTTTTCACAAACACAGGTGTTTTCTGCACATATTAAGGGCTTAGAGATGATTCTTTCTACTGTTTATGCTAAGGCTACCATTTGGTGTAGGTGATATGACCCAGATCCAGGTGTAGTAAATCCTGAAAGGGACACGAATAGACATGGTTGACGGTACCATCCGCTCACAGCTGCTGTCTGGAAAACTGGTACGTGCCCTGCTGCTTCAGCCTAGCATCTGCGATAGTTTCATCAAAAGCAGTTACATCCTATCGCTGGGGGAAGGGTTCAGGCCATATGAATCAGAGGTGAGAGTACTGCAAGGATAAAGAAGTACCCCTGAGTGTGCGAGATGGGCTCTGTGCGGCGTGGTCCACTTGACCTGTTGGGAGTACAGCAGTTCCACTGCTCTCTCAGCTTCACCTAGCCAGGTGGAAATTCTCCCCAGGATCTTAGGAAACACGTGACCTTGTTCCTGTGTTTTCTCTGAATTTCTCTGATTTTTCTTTTTTCTCTCAGGGGTTGTAATCTTGTCTTACAGTATAGCTGTGACATCAGAAATCAGAAATGTGGTACTTTATAGGTGAAGCTAATTTTTGCAATATAAATCTGACTTGAATTGGTACCTGATGGTTGCAGTCTAGGTCTACACTCATTTAACAAGAGCTGGAGCTGTATGACTACCAGAACGTAGTGTCTACAACTTTTTAAGTAAATTTCCCCATAGTAAGTGATTTATTACTTTTAAAAGGTACCAGACTCCTGGACTGTAATCATTCTCTAATATTCAGGATCGCAGATTTGGCATGACAGAGTAACAAAGGGGATTAAGCGTGTGTGATCCATTATTGCTCCTGTGCTCAGTCAGAGCATGTATTTCAGCTCCGGCAGGAAGCCTGACCTCTTCAGAGACTAGAAGTTGTTGCTTTTTCCTCTCAGGTGCTTCTTTTGGTCCCAAATATCAGCCAATGAGTGGCCCTGCTGAAATGGCAGGTTTCATTCTTCAAACCTTCATCTTCCTTCCATCAAAACTAATTGGAATGGTCTCTTTTCTTGCTCCCTTTTCCTCCCCAACTCTTCCAACCTACTTTTTTAGGTGAGGTGGTAGGTGATAGCAATAATAGCCTCAAGCTTACGTCCAATTATAATTGTAAAAACCAGGCTAGCTATTTTGTAAAAGAAAAAAGAATAGTATGATTGTGTGCTATAAAAATATGAGAAAATGTGAACTCATATTTTATAATAAAAACCTTTAGTACCTTTTAGCACTTGTCATGATGGCAATAAGAAAAAAAAGTGACATTACACTGGGTATAAAATGGTAGAATTTTTTGTGCTATGAATCTCTTTCATACCCCTCCATGTCCCATCTCAACCTCACGACAATGCCATATAGTGTTAGTCATGGCTGAATAGTGAGGGGAGCCCTCAAAAAGCAATCTTCAGGCCTAGAGGCTACTTGTGTCATGAAGAAAACTTCTGTGGTAACTGCTAGTGAAAGTATTTGCTACTTGTTTTGGGTATCTTCATCAGTTTATTGGAGAACAGTTTATTTAAAATTCATGTTCTTGCAGAACATGCAGGTTCTTTGGACATCTCTATGATGTTAAGACTATTTTGCTCATTTAATAACACCTTTTTAATGTATAAGACTATATGAAATGTGCAGAATATCTGAAATGAACAAGTCATATATTACCTAAACACGTATTGCTTTATGAAGCACAGGAATATAAACCTATGTGCTTTTTTTTCTAAGCTTATCCTAAAGCTAGCTCTCTTAAACCTGTAAATTAAGTGAACACATGGAAGGACATGTGCAGGTTTGTGAAATAGTCAGTCTTGTTGGTTCAAAATACACTTAACTAAATAAATATAAATGATATATGTTCTTTCTTTCTTTTCCTATATAAATACTGTCTGGTGACTTACTGTAGAACTGTAACTTCAGCTGAGTATTGGTTAGTGTTTTTACTAGATACTTCTTGTTTGCAAACCTGATAGGACAATTCTATTAAGGAAATGGGAAGCTAAGTGCATGAACCATCTTAGCAAAGCTAGTGCAGCTAATTAGTTGTTAGTCCAGCCAGTCTTAGCTTTTTGGTACAGTAGGTTTTGTCACATACAAATGTCAGTAGAAAAGGGAATTAGCCTGTGATTGACAGTGTCTTGACTATGTAATTAATAATTTTCCTTTAAATGTGTGTTAGTCAAAGACCTCGTTATTTTTAAGAAGACTGAAGGATCTGAGAAATGCCCTTTGTCTTTGATCATCTCTTAAACTTGTAATTAAAAGTATCTAAAGCTAATAATAGTTTTATCTCTTAAAGAGGTTTGCCAAAATGGAGGAATCTTGCTAGATTAATTAATCTCTGCTCTTGCTGAAAGTGGAGTATATAGACTTGGAAGACTGAGAGCTGCAAAGCCTCATTTTATGCTGAAACCCCATATACAACATTTGCAGAGGAGTTTGGGCTTAGAAGGGCCTAAATCCAGCCTTCTCTTTCTCAAGGATTTTTTGAAACTGTTTTCACCAGGAAGGAGTTGGGAAATAAAGATTAATAAAGGAATATAAAAATACTTAGATTCCCTTTTCTCTTCCTCCACCTTTCCATCTGCAAATCTAAAAAAAATTACAGTGATAAGTCACTAAACATTCCTCACCTTGTTACTTGAATTGGGAAAACTTTGAGTCAAAAATTGGTTATCATAATTAGGTGGATGAATAAATGCCTCATCATTTGTGTTCTTTTCCAGTTCTGTTCCAGTTTACCACGTTTTGTTCCTTTGCTCCTTCTTCAGCCCTTTGCAGCCTATACTTGCCAGGAATTGTATTTTTCAACACCAGTTTGCTCATGGTGGCTCTAGAAAAAGCTGGCTCAAGATATTATTCCTTTATGAGGAAAGTTGGTCTTTTCTACAAGACCCTGAGGTGTATTACTATCAAAAGATTAATTCACTTAATTCATATTCCATTATTCATAATTCTAATGAGATCTTGGTTATTCATGCAATAGTTATTCATAGATTATTCTCTACTTATTAACGTATGGAAACACTGGGGTATGATACTTGCTTTTGAGGAATACGTGCAGAAATCAGTTCCCCTTAAAACATTTATTTCACATGCAACAGTTTACCTCTTGCTTACTTCATAAATGCATGCTGTGAAGATGAGCAATATAAGTCATGTGAAAATCCAGCTATGGTAATATATATTGAAGGGGCACTGAGTAACCCTGTAATATTTTGTCTTGCTCATTTTTGTCACTGGTAATTTTACAAGGAGAAAGGAACCGATCACTCAATATATATTCAGAGAACATCGAAGTTATGGTGATTCATATATTGCAACTCTGCCATAATAGAGAAAGAACCATATGTAGAATGAAATAATATGATATGAAATAAAGTGATGCAGGACAAGAACCGACAGTTGCATTACATTATTCAGTGGAACAGAATGTGAAACTGCTGCAGGGGAATGAATACATGATACATAATATAGACCAATATATCATGTAGATCATTTAATATATTGAAAACCTGATGTATAATACACTATTGAAATGGGCTGTATAATGTATTCTGTAGGGAGAATTTTCTTTCAGTCCTCCTGTCTTAGGCATGGACATAATGGAATATGTTGTCGTGCTAAAGAGTAGCTGACCTTGCCTCCATTTACAAAAGGAGAAGAATCTATAAATGAGCTGTTTCATAAAGAGGACTACATGATTAAGAAAATTGGTTTCCCGAAGTAGTAGTGTCAGGGTCAAATCAATCTTGGACACAATCAAAGAATATAATTTTTTTTTTTCTCTGAATTGTGTAATCTTTTGACAAATACAGTGCTCCAAAAAATCAGAATCGTTACATTTAAGAAAGATTTAAGCGATCCACAAGGAGAGCTTATGTTATGTAGAATGAATGTTCGGTCAACAGAAAAGCTTTAATATTTGTGTGTTTACTCTAGACATTTTTTTCCCTAGTGATTGGTTGCATATACACTGCATCAGTCTGCCCACATCCAGGATCCAAGTAGTTTTTTGAACTACTAAGTAGTATCCTTTCATGCCACCTCATTGATTTATGATAACTGTATGTCTTAATTAAGCTTACTTCCCTTTTTTTGCAAGAGAATCAAGAAGATCTGATGGAGTTGCTTACAATTCAACTTAAAGCAAATGCAATGCCTTACTTGTTGAAACTGGAAAAACTCTCCCTAAGGATTATTAAATGCCTTTTGCATGTGTGAAAAAGATCTCGTGTTGTTAACAAAATACATCCATAAAGAATTTTCACACATTTGTGAAACCTGTTGCTAAACTGGGGAGATGTCTTGTTTCTTAATGTAGGTGACTGAATGCTTCAGGAGATGCGTCTCCCCCCGAGGCACTCAATTTAAATGCCAGCCTATTTAATACTTTCTCTAAGAAGAGAGGCCCAGCTTATAAAAAGAACATTAAAGTGTGTTTATACCCTGCATATTGGCTAGGGATCAACTATCAGTGATCATAGTTTTTCAGCTATTATATTTCACTCATTAGTTGCGTGGATGCATTCAGCTGTAGAACAGGTCATCTATGGTGTGTATTTGGGGTGTCTTATGGAAATATGAGGCTGTTTCACAAGCTGGATGTAACTCCTGATGAGAGTTCTTTAAAGCAAGCGAGTTTATAATAATGCGAGCTGAGAGAGATGGCCTTCCTGATCCAACAATGCATGTTTTCTTGTTGGGGATGAGTAAAATGGGGCAAGAATTTGACAAATAGCATTTTTGTATACTACTGCGCAGGTTCAAAACAAGGAACTATTTAAGCTGTGTACGCAGGATTCTTTGCAGTTTCTATAAATAAATTTGTACTTTGTGGTGCTTGCCTAATCCAGAGCCCATAGGAGTCAAAGTAATACTCTTTGGATCAAGGTCCTGAAGGAGAACTCTGTGGAGTTATTGATTGTATGGTCTGCAGAAATCCCAATACAGTAGCAATTAAAACTAGACTGCTTGTTTTTTTCTTTTTTTTTTTTTCGCTGTTTTCATCTCCCAACTTTTGCATTTCTTTCCAATACATACTTTTTTTCTCATGCCTGTTGCATTTTTGTTTGCTGCTGACCAGTCCTTACTTCCCCCCGCCCCACCTCCATGCTTCATTTTGTTTCTGTTTTACTCCACCTCGTTTCCATCTCTTATCTTTAGGAATACCCCTTTACCTTCTCTTTTTTGAAGGTATAAACCCTCCCTCTTAGCTCTGTACTTTCAGCTGTGTAACAAGGAGATCATTAGGGAGCATCTCCTTCCATCAGAGCTGAGTCCATAGAAGCAACGAGATGCTGAGGCTCATTCACTCAGTTTGAAAGGATGCTTCATAGGCCCTATTTCATTTGCTGCTTTCTTGGTTCATTGCATTGACCTACTCTGGCACAGGATAAAGTTTACAAAAGTGCTGAAGTAATCTGAAGAGACAGAGGATATGTCCACATGGGAAACCCAGGTGAACTGTGCCCGCTTTCTATCAGCATGACTCAGTAGCCTCACCTTGTGCTAGGCATGGTATCTGGATGCCACAAGGTATGTGAATTTTCAACTGCTAGTAAAAGACTCTGTAGAGGCACCTTACATATAATGTAGTAGTACATATAGCTTTCTAAGTGCCTAAATTGCTTCTGAAAATGACTTGTTGATGCCCTTTAGAATTTTGTCCAGAAGTGTAAATAGCCTTTTTCAAATGAAATAAACTTATTCAGCTCTTAATCGTTATTAGTGGTGCAGTTAGGTGGTGTTAATTAGGCATCAATTTCTAATGTAAACCCACATTTTAATGAAATGCTGTGTGTGAGTTTGTATGAAATTGGTTGGGTAGTGAGGCAGGTGGACAGGAAACAGGATTTTGTGAAGTGACTACTCTGAAAGCAATCCAAGTCATCAGAAAATGTTGTTAGGTTCAGTTAAAAAAAAGAGAAAATGCCTTCAATATATTAAGAAAATCACAACATTTTAAATAGGGAATTTGGGGTCAATTTCTTCCTCCCTTCAGGAGGAACATGCATTGACTTTAAAGGACTGTGCTGTAATGGAGACCTTTAATTTTTAACTGAAATCAGGTGAAGGAGATGAATGATTTCTAGAGGAGCAGGGACAAGACAGGCATGTCTGGGAAGCTGGAGCTCCTACTCCTACACACTGAATGGCCTGTGAGCACCTATATTCTTTCCAAGTGCAAGGATTAGGGATATCAATAGAAATCGGCTGGCCCTGTTATTCCACTGCAGTGTAAGATTAGCTGTTATTGAGGAGTCTCATTCATTCCAGGACTTTCTGCATGTTCTGTAGAAATACGGTTTAAGCAGGGTACATCATAAATCTGAGAAGTTCAGCAAAGTCTTCACCGCAGCTTTGGAGCCAACCAGCTCCCTTTTGTCTTGAATGAAAACCTTATCAGACCAATACATTTGAATAGATATTCATACTCATGGCGAAGGAACATATGGCTGAGTCCTTCACAGAAGATTCTTATGCAATGGATTAAGGGTAGGAACAGCCTGCAATCTTGTAGAGTTTGAAAGAAGAATAACCTTTCAGCTTTAAAATATTTTTTAAAATTTCATCAACACTCTTCATATACTATTGCTCACAATCTATTATATCCTCTTTAGTTCTGTTACTGCTCCCACTCCTCCCCCTGCCAAGAGTAAAAGGATGCAAATGGGAGTCTCCCATAAATAGAAGGGAGTATGTTGTTGTAATTTTTGTATTAATTTTGTTTTACTCAGTAGCACTGAAAGCCCCTGTTTTTGTAGCTTTGGTGTGTTGGCTTTTTCCAGAAGGCAGAACAGTTTATTTCTCTATACTTTAGGAAAAAAAAAACCCTGGACTTTTTGTGTGGTTTGTTTGGTAGATCCTTAAATCATGAGTAAAACTGGATGTGAGTGTGGAGTTGCTGTATATCATTAAATCTGTCGCACAGAGTTTGCTAATGAAAAATATGATACAGTAATATTGCATGAAGTAATATTTTGATAAAAATAGGGTACTCATATGCCTTTGCATTTTGAACAGGTGCTGTTCAAAAATGTGTAGGCTATCTCCACATAAATTAATTTTCTTGAATGTACAATAGTTTGTTTTTTTAATGGCATGTTTTTATTATTTCTGACACTTCTGTTTTTTTTTTTTTGTGGGTTTATTTATTATTTTTCTCATGCTGTTTAACAAGGTTGATATTTAGAATAAACAACTTTATTTGTATAGTGGATTTGTAATTAAATATGATCAAACCATTATCTATCTTGACTAAACTAGACTGCATACAAAAATGAAAGACAGCTATTCATTCACTTTTCTGTAACAATGACTATTAATAGTAGTGGTATAGTAGTTAACACTAAATCTGAGGTATGTTTCCCAGTCAATATATGACATATAGTTTCTATGTTTCATCTATTAACAATTGGCATGTACAAACTGTATAATGGTTTAAATATTTTAACAGAAAGTTTTAGGGGCTTTGCTCTCTGAGATGATGAATATGCTTAAATGTAGGTCTCTCAGGTTAAAATATTGGCCCTGCCTTCAAAAGTAGGCAAAGTATTTTTGTGATAAAGAATTCATATTTGTTATGAAAACATCTGAAGAAGTTTTTTAGAATAACATTCTATCTGTTCTAGCAATTGTTTTACATAACAAGCAATAGGATAGCTACAAATATGCTTGCCTATATATTCTTTTTTGTAAATTCAAGTGAAAATTAATTCAGTGTAATGTATTAATGATCCAATTTTGAAATTAACTGTGTGTTTTCCAGGGATTTTTAATAATACAAATATGTAACCTTACAATTTACATGTAGTTTGTAAATTTGGTGCAGCAAAATCACTTAATTCACAAGTGTCGTACATAGAGTGTGGCACCTCTGGGAGAAGGGTAACAGGGATTGCTGTCTTTTCCTTTGATTTTCAGAAATCCTGTACAGATAACCTTGACAGCATTGTTAAATACAAAACCAAATACATGCAAGCTTTCTGTAAGATTTATGAATTACTTAACTTGTTCGTAGAGGGACGTTCCTTCTCCTTTGAGACAAAGATAACATAAAGTACTGTGAGAGCTTGGGTCAGCTCAGTGTTGCTACTCAAGGAATTTTACAACTCAAGGTATTTGGAGATTTATTTGTGCAAAACTTTTATTCATAGGAAAAGAAAAAGTACGTTTCTAACAAATCTGAAATGGTCCCTAGTTTGCAACAAAGTATTAGGCAGACATCAACCAAAACAAGTGGAAAATCTGCCAACTATACATCTGGATTATATGCATCAGTTTGAAATGAGCAGACATCCATGAAGCGTGTAGGTATATATAGAAAAAGAATGAAGAATAACAGACATGAATCTATTCTTTCGTCTTATTCTAGTTACCCTCCTTTAAAATAAAGAAGAAAATATTCCCTAAAAATTCAGTGGAGCGTGCACAGGTTTCCCAGTTCTCTCTATGTAGCTGTTTGATCACATGAAATTAAAACAGTTTCCTACAGTTTTCTGTTCACTTATGTGATAATGTGAAGGCTTCCCCTCCTGGACCTCCCGCTTTTCTTTTTCTAGTGATTCATGACAGGAGAAAAGTGATGGTCTGTGGGGAATTTGAATGCCATTAGCCGTAGCTGGTCATTTATCCCCAAGGACAATTTCTGTGTGGGTTCTTTTTTCCTTTACAAAGCCTGGCTAGTGAAACATTTTTAACTTTTTCTTGGCACGTTTGAAATGTCTTCTGTGCCAGCGAACTCTCATAGTTATTATGTACATGTGATGCGTTTACATTGTGCATTACATATTTGCTTTGTATGCTCTTTGCTTCAGTTACAAGAAGGATGAGCTGTATTAACAGGATAATTTACAGATGTGTTTTTAGTTTTGTGTTCCAACTCATGGTGTAGCGTGCTTTGCTGCTGCTGTTGAGTTAGGCAGTGGGATTGGTAGTTTTCCTTTCCTAATGTAGGCAGAGTAAAGTGATATATCGATTTAATTACCTGCACTCGGAGGCCATTATGATGGATTCCTTAAATGAAGTGATATAAGCAATTATACAGAATTAGGCCTTTAGAAAACAAAACAAGAACTAGAAAGAGATTTTCTTCTCAAATGAATCTTTTGTCCTGCCTGTCTAGTCAGTGAAGTTATACTGGTATAAAATAAATGTAGGTGAGCTCATAAACAGACATTTTTTTCCCCAACTTGTCTGCTAAACACTGTGCTTTTTAGGAATATGTTTCAAAATTACTGTGCTCATACTCTGGGCAAGAGTAGTAAAGTGCAGTGGTAGATCATTGCAACAAAAGGGACTTCCCAGAGCTTTTCTTGTTTTCTTCTCCCTCCACCTCCTTCTGCAGAGAAAGCTTGAAAGAGGAATAGAGGGGAGGTAAAGCTTGTGAAGCAAACTTCAGATTTTGTTTATATCTTTGGCCAAGAAATATCCTTGGGTTCAGTCTGCCATCGCTGCAGGTTCTTTGACACTTGCATCTTGCATATCTGTCATAAATGGAAATCCAGCCATAGTAGCACACAGGATTGCTTTTTGCTCATCAGAAGAATAATTCTTCTTAAATCCAGTTACCAAGAAATTCCACACTGGCAGCTTCCTGCATTAAAGGGCTTTTCTACAGTGTGAAAGTGACAATCTGAGGATGTACTAATATTTTGTACTGATTCCCTGTGTGATTTGAGGAGGCAAATTCTGTCCTCATTTACTTTGTCCTTATTAGTGGCTGAATTCCAAACCGTAGAAATATCCCTCAAGTGGCTTCGTAAAAGATCGGAGATAATCTGAGACAGCTGATTTACTGTTCTCCATTCTCAGGCCAGAGAAGAGTTACTGTATAGAGAGACGTTATTTATATTCAGATGTGGGGGAAAACTGGAGTTATATATTTTGTGGATTTTAATGCACGGAGCAATATCTTTAAAAAGCTGACTGTGAAACACATTTAAAACTTTACACCACAGCAGCAAAACTGCTGTTCAAGAGACTGTAGTTCTTGCAATTTCCTTTTAAGTGGGAGAAGTATCACTACTGAATTTAACTGCTCTGATTTGTAGCTCATGGACCTTCCAGCCACACTTTCATTTCAAGTAAACTTCCTTCTTTTTTTTTTTTTTTTTTAATTGCATCTTTAACACTTTCCCTTTGAGTCTGATGCTGTGAGGTGCTGTGTGTCTCTTGGGAAGAGTCAGGTACTTTTAACTCCTAGAGACTTTCCTGGATGTTGGATACAGTCAGCACATGACAGGAGAGTGTCCCTCAAAGTTCCATTTGATTCTGCAGAGAGGATAAGGGACAGCAATGGTGGTGAATGTGTTACGCCAGGCTAAATAGGTACCTATCTGTAAAAGCAGGGTTTTATATACTAAGAGATTACTCACACTAGTAACATCTTGTGGGAAAACCTGTAGTTTACATTATAATCCCTGCAATCTTTTCTAACTTTTTCAAATAACTCTTTCCCTGGACAGCTGAAATACTGTTTCTTCCTAATACACCCTTGCAATACACAGCCAAAAAATGTCATACAAAGTAAATGGCTTCACTCTGTAACTTGCTTAGCGCATTGTTTTCAGTTTGCCCACGAGACATTCTTAGACTTCAAAGCGTACAATGGTGTTTCGGCTTTGCAGAGCAGCTTATTTTCATTAGGGATCCATTTTTTTTTTACCTTGCGCTAAAGAATCCGTGTCGCTAATTGGGCCAGTAATTTCTTGTCATGTCATGCTAAGTACTGTATTTGTTACCTGGTACCCAATGGCTTCTTCAATTGTTTATTACACTTCGGGCAAACTTAGCAATTAAGTGCAACATGAATGTTTAATTAAGAAAAAAAAGTGGAGGATGGGATATTCATTTTCAAACAGTCTATTGGGAAAATTTAAATTTCCCATTACCTCGTCAAAATGCCAGTACTTTATGAAGAAAGTTTCATCCTGCTCTTTGTAAATTTGAAACAGCCAAGAGAAAGGCTGTTACTTTATTGGAACAAATATGGGAAACATTCTCTTCTTGTTAGAAATTATCCTTGTTCAATTGTCTTGCAAAACTGCCTATTTTTTCATTTAAAAATTAATTTCTAATGGCCCCTCAGTGTGATAAGTGCTAACAATAACTGGTTTGTCAGGAAGCACCATTGCCATTTGAGATTCATAATTCTGGATTTAATTCTTTTCCTTTTTAAAAATTAATGAATTTACTAAAGATTAACTGATTATGAAAAGTACTGATTTATTTCCTTCCTGTCTGCTCATTTCAAGTGACTTGATTCTATGGGAAATCAATTAGTGGTGTACCTGCATATCTCTACCTGTAATTTATGTCTCTTACATGTATGTATACATATGGAAAGAAATGCATTATTTTCCTGTCATAAGTTTGTCTGCAGTGTCACTCACCTTTTTATATGGCAGCAGTATCTTTTTTGTGTTTGTCTGTATCCTGCAGAATTCAATGTTTTCAATTTTTTTTTTTTTAGCTTCTCCTCATTCTTACTTTTAGCATGTGAATAGTTTAGGTTTATTCTGGGTATTTTACCTGGGTAATACTATAGGTTCTTAATGCTGAGCTGAAAATTCTTTATGATCTGTTTTTATTCAGAAGTACTTATGTGCTCATAGCATGATAGAACTGAACAAGTGGGAGGGACACAAGAAAAGAGGGGATGTGATTTACAGTAAATGGAACAGAAATTGTTGGAATGACTAATTAGTCAAAAAAATAAGACCAAATATGTTTGGTGTCAGTGTAACATTTTGCTCACGTCGAGATAAAGTGTTTCATATTCAGTTTGACTTTTTGCCTAACCTTTCCCTACTCTTGCAACCCAACAAAATAGCCAATCTTTTTTTTCTGACTGATACTACTCATTGAATTGACTCAAATTTATGAACTGTACAGCCCCAAGCCTTCTAATTTTGTTGCATTTAAAGTGAATTTACTATTTGTTAAAAAACATTCCCAGCACACCTCATTGTTGAGTTCTGATGGCATAATATTTTGCCTGGAATTTGGACTTAATATTGAATTCCTTGTAGAGATAGAGAAGTGGAATACAAAGAAACTTAATTATTTCCCTAAATTCTAGACTGAAACAAAAACTGGACATTGAAACTGTAACAAATTAAAACAGGGTCCTTGCCAAGTGCCCTTAATAATTAAAAAATTCTTAATTTCCTTGCACAGCACTGCACTTACTGAATAAAAGCTTTTGTGTGAACCTAAGTAGCATAGTTGGCTCCATGCTATTATGCCCAACGTGGAACAGAAACACCAGATGTTGTTTTTTTGAATCTGAATAAGTAATAAGTAGGGTTTGAGATGTGGCTATTGTACGTTTAAGCAGGTCAGGGGGGAAAAAAGATAATACAACCATAATGATGTGGATACCTGTTTTCACAAACATTACCTATGCTACATGCCTTAAGGATTTTTGGGTACGCATTTTATTTTCAATGTCTTCTTTAAAAAAAAAATTCCTTCTACCTATTAAGGCAGATCTGGCTTAGAATATGTGATGTCAACAAAACCATCTGAAAGAGAGACTGAAATTACAGCTAGGCCTTTTCAAACAGCTCATCTATTTCCTGTTGTATTGTAGTCTCAAAATTTTGATTTCTTGTGGTCTGCCAGAACAGGAATAAATGCTCTAAATTATTGGAGAGAACACTACTCTTACTGCTCTGGATTTACATAAAATATGCTTAGAGTTTACCTAAATCCTTTGGGAGACAATGACAATGATTCAGTCAGTGAAAAAGGACTTCAAATTACATGTTTGTAGGACAGTGTGATTTTGTTGCAAGTGTAAATTGTGGTGACCTATGGTGACAATGAGGAAAGTGTCTGGATGTCACTGCAGGAAAAGCTGTAGGACAGTGAGCAGCCAGCTGGCATGTAATCCACTGGCTGGCTGAGCAGTGAACTTCACTGGGGAATCCTGAACGTCATACTGTCCAGTACTGCCTGAGTCAGAGACTAGTAACAAATCAGCCTCCTACTAAAAGTGAAAAATGTCATTGACATAATGGGAGACTTGAAAAAAACCCAAAATGCTGGAATTAATTTTCTGTAAGTCTCCTACCCAACTGACTGGTGGGATTTTTTCCAAGGTGATAATTTCTAACCTTCCTTCACCTCCCTACTGGATCACTCAAGAAATGCCATGCAGAAGGAGTGATTCACAAATTATCTTTCTCTTCCCAGAAAGGAAATCAAGTGCAGACTTCAATTGCAATTGATAACAGCGAAGGCTAGAGAAACCTTGGCTATATCTCTTTTTGGCTGCTTTTACTCAAGTATCGCTCCTGTCCCTGCTTTCATACTTTGGATGCATGCTGCATCCATGCTCTACGTAGAGTAGCTAGGTTAGGAGTTGTTCAGATAAGCTTCTTCACTTATTTTGGAATAATCTTTTTTATGAAAACCAAGTGGCAGAAACTTTGCAAGCATGAAGAAATACATGTTATCTAATAAAAACAATATTCTAAAATCTCATACTAAGACATACATGTTAAGTGAAAGGACTGCAACTTCCATTCTTGCCCGCTATGCTGAATTTAACCTTACAGGAAAAGATGAGGCTAGATAATATCCAGGCAATGTAAGCAATTCCATATTCCACAGTGTCATGATGGGGAAAAAAAAAAGTCTTTACTGATTTAGATCTAATTTTAAAATATTGGAGCAACATTATTTCAGGGAGTCTTTATGCCAATGTCAAAAATGTAAACAATACTTTTAGAGGAGATACGGAAAAAACTGAAGAGAATTGTAGACAAGAATCTTGTTTCTGTCTTTATTGGTAAAATTGTAATTATCTATCTGGGCATCTCTGTAGGAAATAATGTTTTCCAGGTTTTAGAGTACTTTTGCTGATAGCAGCATGGTAGAAGAATATAATATAGTGGCTGCTGTCATTTCAATACTCATCTGTAGAGTTTTAGACCAAATATTGTGTGAAAAGGTATACTAAGACTTCTTTTGTTTTACCATTCTACCAGCTTGGAGATTCCCTTACATCCTGTTAAAATTGTTTGTAAGCAGCGAGTTTGCCATTTGCCTTAATAGCAAACACCCATAACGAACTTAAATAAGCATATGAGTTCCAAGGTCACCACTGCCATGGAGTTGTATTTGATTGCTTACATTGTGCTTTTGATACATTGTCATCATATGCTATTGATCTTTGTCTGTACTTTAAGACTTAAAAGCCAGGAGGAAGGCAGCATAGACATCTTTTAACGATGTAAGAAGATATTCTGGCCCCTTGCTTTAGGGTAAACACAGGTAAGTAAATAAATGGAACAGATCTTCAAATGGTGTAGTAGAATGAAGCTGCAGTGATATACACTCTAAGGATCTGAGCATATTATTAAAAAGGCTGAATTTGAATTAAAATACTTTCTACATAGTTGAAAATGTTGGTATTCAAATCCTGAATTAAATTTTATTGTCATTCATATAGCTTCAGCTTCTAGTTAATATAGGTCTTATATGGGTATGTGCAAAAGGCAAATGTGCATTTCCCTCAGGCGTATAAACTGAGGTAAGAGCTGTCATTTATTTTTATTTTGGTACAGCATCCAGCAAAAGGAAATTGTATTAGGTGCCATAAGAATAGGATTGTTAATAATAACATTTTAAAATAAAAATGCAAACTGAAATCAGTCCTTTTCCCAATTTTTCCATCTACCTTCTTAGACTTGTCTGATTCAGTTATATATGGCTCACTGCTGATTTTGCAATTGCTGTGGAGCTGCAAACCACAAGATTATGCAAAATCTAAGACTTTTTTTTTTTGTACTGCTTCAGTTGCTGATGCCTTGTATCCAAAGAGCAAAATACTGCAACTCATAGTGATGATTTAATTGTTTCAGGGTAATATGCATTTCTGGAGAAATGAAAGAAATATTACATGAAAATTTAGTGGATCCTTCCAAGTAGGATCATGTTGCCCTCTGTTACTTTCCCAGAATTTATTTTTCATTCTTTTTATCATATAGTTCTGGAACATTATTGTTGTCATACTGTTCTTTGTCATTTACAGTCCTGTGTCCTGGAGAACCATAGGCAGTTCATGTGTCTGCAAGCTTGGTATGATACCTAGACTAGCACAGTCAGAAAGATGCATAGCAAACCGTACGCTGATTACAATAAAATCTGAGAAGAACCACAGAGTACAGTGGTATTTGATTGCTATATTCTTTTAGAAAAAAATAATATTGCAGCCCATGTCACTTGTAGAAGACTTTAAAAAGCATCTTTGCATTCTAAAATTGCATCAAGTGTTCGTGATTAGCATTGTTCCTTTAGGTAATGCTTTGCAGTAGTTTCTTTTCACACCTACTTTATTAGAAAATAAGCTGAGTGATCATCGAACTTTTTCCTTCATCTCCCTGTATCTGAAAGTTTGTGGAATAGCTGAGATTGGAAAGGACCTCTGAAGATCTTCTACTCCAACCCTTGTTCCCCAAAATTACCTTTTAGTTAGTCAAATATGCGGCATTTATATATATATATATATATATATCTTACACAGAGATTTGTGGGAGTAAATTGAACAAAAGCCCAAATATTGTTATTTTTCTGATATTTTTATTGTTTATGTTTGTTTAGGGCTTTGAATTCTTTCCCATTTTATTTAAATCATTAGCATAGCCAGACCTAGCTGTATTTGTCATATTACATATATGTTAGGCAAGAAAAAAAGAAAACATTGGGAAAGAAAATGTTTTATTAAAAAGATCAAAATAAACTCTTGTAAGGAGATTTAGAAGGTATTTTTAAAATTCTGAAATTACATTCGAAATTCTTACAGCAAGTGAGCATTTCCATAGAGAAGGTCAGGCTTTTTCATGACCAACACGCTTCCCATAGATTTGATTTGTCAGTTTTTTGGGTGATGCCTGTTTTGTTTTCCCCTGGCGTAATGATATGGTGGCCCATGATCATGGTCTTTGCTGTGGACGTATTACTATTAATAGCAAATGAGGGAATGCAAGCACTGGAGGTAGAATCTCAAGGTTCTTTTTAGAATTCTTGTTAACTTCACTTGCCTTAGTTTGCCTTAGACAAAGTAAAGACCAGGAGCTGAGGTCCTACGCTCTCTGAATTATTTGCAAACATGCACTGACTTGTAATGTGAAATATAGCCCGTAGACATTTAGGAGTACTTGGTCACACTTCCTACAGCTCTTATAGTCTAGTTGGCTTTGAGAATGTTTGGCCTTGACAAAGATGTTAAAAATGAGTGAACTGCTGGAAGAAATCTGATTTGGTGGTCATCTGTCAGTTTAGTGCATGTTGATCTGGTGACACCCTTGCCAGTTATTTTTGCATTCACTGTGGAATGGCCTTTAAAGATTTCAAACTAAGGATTCAAACTAAGGAACCCACAAGACAGCAGTCAGCCAGAACATCCTTCATAATTTTGATCCATACATCTTTCTGGCTAGTCAAAGCCTTGAATGTAGTTATAATGGCACTTATTAATATATTTTCTTTCCCTAGTAAGGCCAGCCTGAGAGAAGAAAGAGAATGCTCTGTTGCAAGTATTGTGTTTTCCATTAGCCTCTAGGAAAATTATTCCCTTGCTCTCAGTCTCCTCTCTTAATGCATCCTTAAATGGTCACGCTTCTGATAATGCTGTCGGGAGAAATACTTATGCAATTTGCTTTGACCTTTCTGCTCTCCCTCATATTTTCCCATTAGTCTCAACTAATATAAAACTAACTAAGCTTGACTCTTAAAATGAAAACTGGCCAAAATCTCTTTGGGAATCATTGAGCATTTAAGAGACAAAAAAAATGCATGTGTGGTATCTGGGAGCGAACTAATTAGACACGGAAGTTTTCAGGGACTGTTGTTGTGACAAACACAATTTTCAATATTTTCCTCTTTGTAGAACTAGAGATAGCTATGAAGCTTGGAGAAAGGAGGGTTACGTTCAGAACAAACCCCACATTTTATAGATCATTACACGTGCTGAAGACAGCTGACAGGCCTCCCTCTGTATCACTAGTTTTCCCCTCTGCCTATCACAAAACCCACATTACAACCTTTGAGGGTCATTTGAGTGAATAATGTTCTTCATAAACCTCATTCCATCTTTTAGCCTATTTTACTTCATGCAGGCATCTTTCTCTGTAATATACAATTTCATTATTATGAGTACCAGTTCATTTATAGGTAGGAAAATTAGCCGTGCACAATATGGAAAACTACCTCTTTCTGTACTAGATTACTGAAACATCGGAAAAAAAATAGAGTAACTCAAAAGAAAAATAATATATTTAGTGGATTTTAGTTCTTTTCACCCTACCTATCAACATTAAATAAATGTGCATTTACTTGAAATTAGCTTGATAAAATACTGAAACTGTATAAAATAATGTACGTGGAATACACTCTTCTGGCAGTAATTGAACTATGATGGATTATCTGTAAGACCAGGGAAGCAAGGTGGCTTAAACAAGTTGATTCCCTTAGCTTGATTTAGGGATTACATTTTGCATTAGGCATCTGAAATTGCCGAAGAAGTTAAAAAAAGGAGATTACTATACTGCACTGATCATTGTCAACACTGAGAAGAGAGAAAAGTACCATGCAGACATGTCCAGCATGGCAGTATTAAATGTAGTAAATCTTTTCTGTTCCCTGTTACTATTGTGACGCGAATGACAATGTATTGCCTCAGTGAATAATAGGGTGCTGGTGTGATTTAACTGACTTCTGAAGAGTCTTCTTTCTGCAGCCCACATGGAAAAGGACTGGGAGGTGGCAGTGGAAGTAGCTGTCTTCCACCTGCTGCGCTCTCCTCTACATTATCATGTGTGTGAGCCAGAAAGACAGAATTTTATCTAGCATATCCTCTTATGAATTAAATTGGGGTGAAGTTAATTCAAAGAAAAAAACAATGCAAACCAGCATTTATTTAAAAAGATTTGAGTAATCAGAGAAAGGCTTAAACTTCATGCCAGTCCTGTGCACAATGATTAATTTATTTGCATGTGAAACAAATGCTGTTGTCACTGAAGTTAGTGTAAATGTTATTAAAAATGGTAGTATTGTGCTGCTATATCAAGAGCAGAGCACTCTTTTTTTAAGGTCAAAAATCTCTTGTAACTGAAGAAGTGCAGACTGTAGCTTGATGTAGTTGCATTCATCGCTCTACCAAAGTAATCTAAAGTTCCTCTTTGCAATGATTTAATAAAAAAGCACGTGTTAAAATTTGCATTTCTGCTTGTGTAGGGCACAGTGCCTGGAAAAGCAGTTTCTATTTTTCTTTTATTTAAAAATCACATAGATCTGTCATTTCCTACTGCAAAGGTGATACAGAAACATGTACTAGTGAATTTAATTATACACATATTGGACATGGAGAAGATTCAGATAGACATAATATTTACCTTTATAGTTCACTGATCAATTAGTATGTTGTTACATACACTGATTTGATAATAGAAATTATACACTCTAGTAATGAGAGGTACTCCACAGGAGCCATTTCTATCTCTGAGGTTGTGGTGCTCTGCAACTGTGATTTGGTAGACTACAACAACCTTTTAAGAGCTGTTAGACTAGTCATGTAAATCCTTTTTAGTTCAGGGACCATTGACTAGTTAGGCTGTAACAGCTCCTTAGGAACCATTCCAGTCCTGGATCCAGCTAGCAATGTTGGTGCTCTGCAGTCAGGTTGAATATTTCTTTTAATATTCTGGGTTTGATCTTACCCCATGCAAAAGCAGCAGGGAAATAGTCCTTGCAGTTTTGAATAAGTAGATCCTTATTTTTTAACATTGTAGATGCCTGCCATCCCATTCTCTGGATTCTTTCTGTATGCTAACCAAAGTAGCTCTGTTTAAGAAAAAACAACAAATAAAACCTCACACTCCAAAGTTAACACCACTTGAACGTAAGCTAGGCTGAAGCAGAGCTGGTTTCCTGGTGCCGGGAGGTACTGCAAATGAGTAGTAGTTCTTCTCTGAGACTACGTACTGATGTTTGCTGCTTTTGCATAGCCAAGGCATTTAGTCAAAAAACAGAAGTCATCCTTTAAGCTAACCCACTTGGAGAATATTGATTTTAAAAGGGAGACTGTTCAATATATGTGACTCAAAGTCTGTTAAAATGCAGCTTTTTAAACTTCATAAGTGGTGTGAGGAAGAGATCCCTTGTGTGAAAATAACCAATTAAATTGTTCATTCATATTTGTTGCAGAAAGATAGACACCTAGGAAAATACCAGAAATTTTGATTTCAATTTACTGCCCTGTATTTATAGCCGCACTTAGGTTTCACCACAGTAGGATTAGTTGTATGGATAATGGTTCATCAGTGTCAGCATGGGGAAGTCACAGTATGGCCCTTAGTGCTGTAATATGATCTTATGAAAAGGGAGCTCTATCTAAAATACAGCTAAGTATTTGATAAATTATTCAGAATAGAAGCAGAAGCTTTAAGCCACTCATTTTACTGTATATCTTTGCAGCAATTGTTGCATAAACTTCATATAGCACAACAAACATATGTAAGGGTACAATTTGAAAGAGAGTTTCTCTTACTTTGGTGTTGTATGCATCCTCCATTGTGCCATACAAATAAGAATTGCTCAAATCCTTTTTATAGTTCTAGTCTGAAACAGCTGCTGTACATGGTTATGGGAAAATGATGTGCAATACTCAGTTTGAATGATTTCTTTTCAAGATTTGTGTTTAACAAGAGTAGTTGAATACGTTAGTCATAGTCCAATCACAAACATGATGATGACTCAAATCTAACTGTGTTACGTGGCAAGAGCAGCGTAGGCTCCATACAACAATACGTTCCAGGGGTTCAGAGGTGTCCTTTAATCCAGATCTGAATGTTGCGCCACTGAAGCCAGCTCTGCAGATTTATGAATGATGAAGGCCTGCTGGCTGGTTGCTAACACTCTGGTCCAGTTTCTTCAGTGTACATCAGCTGACCACAGCTAAGAGCTTGTAGTGGTGTGGACGAGAATGAGACCTAGGCACATTAAAGTTCTCCCAAGGAGGGATGCGTGGTACTTTGCTTTAACAGCACCTCTCAAAATATTCACAGTTGCTTTAAACTCTATTCAGTCTCTATTTTGAAGATGCATATAACGCCCAGGCTGATATTATGTACAGGCATGACTATTATCATAGGATTATAGTTTCTTCTACAGTATAGTTTCTCAACACCATTGAGCATAGTAATTTCTTAATTCCTGCCTTTGTTCTCTTTTTTTTGGAGCCAAAGATAACTCTATATGAGCCATATTAGTTTGTAGTGTAAGAAGAAACCATTTCTAGTGTCTTCTGTGGCTATATGCGCCATATGCCCAGAATTTCATGTAGATTATTGTTTTTTAAAAATCTTGATTTCTTGTTTTGTTACCTTCTTTTAAATAGTTGTAAATTTTATCCTGACCTTGTATTCCCAATTTTATTTCACTTTTTCTCTTTTTGACGTTTAAAATCCCATGATCTATGTCTCTGCTGGTTTTTAGTTTATGCTCACAAAGTGCTAGAGACTTCTCTATTGTAGAATTTACTATTTATAAAAGATTTTTAGAGCGGTTCCTCAGTTAAAGTAACAGACTAATTTGAAACATTAGCATTTGGAATTACTGCACCGGTGTGATGATATAACAGTTTCTCAAAGTAGAGTTTTAACACATTTTCTATATACATGTAGCGTCTGAGAAAATTTTTAGGGGTACGATACGTAGATTTAAAAATTCTGTACTGGAAATGCTGTGAGTCCTGAACTCTTGAATCAGCAGCTCTGTCAGCACAATCTGAGGCAATATTGCGTTGGATGCATGTTTGTTAGTTGCAGTGAGGAAGAGCACTTTGAACAACGAATCCCAATATGGCATCTCCTGATGCACCCAGGAATGTAATTTATGCACGGCGTATACGCGTGAGATGTACTTCATCATGCAGGGAAGTTTTGGTTCACTTCTGTCAGATTGTTCCTTTGAATAATGTTCTCGGACCGAAGAAGTATTTAACTTCAGAATTTAAACAGTCATTTTGTGAAACTTCTTTCAGAAACATATTAAAGTAATACTGATGCTTAAGATATAGATCAAGAGTTTTTGAAGCTTGGGACATTAATTTTTTTTCTCTCAAATTATGTTTTTTGCATTCTCAGTTCACCAACATTTTGCACCTTTTCTGTTTCAGTTCTGCTTGATTTTTTTTTTCAATGGATAGATTGAAAATCCCATTACAGTGTTCTTCTATTAACATATATGCTTGACAGTCAGCTTGCAGGTCTGTTCCTTTGGTTAAACAGCCCAGTAAAAAAAGTCTTGAACGTTACTGTCTGATTGGTAAAACAGAAGCGGTGACGTTAAGTATCCAGTGCCTTTCTCCTTGGGTAGTTGTTAGAAGCAGTGTAACATAGCATGACACATCTGCCAGCACTTCACACCCACTTGCTCATGTATAAATGACTGAACAAAGGACAAACCAATGAAAAATCAAGCTTTGCTTTTTAAATAGAAACAATAATGGGTTAGAGAAAACCAGAAGTATGAGCTGCACAGCATATTAGAGAAAAAAAGTCTAGTGGAAAATATTGTAGCATTTTATAAGTGATTACAAATTATGTTAGTAATTATGTATATGTAGCTAACAAGTTTTGAGAATGTATATAAAGACCAAATTTGACAGTGTACAAATAAAAATGTTTGATTCTGATGTTTATTTTGTGAGAAAAGGCAATCAAGGAAAACAGCCATTTATATTCTTTACTCTAGATTAGTTAAATGTATTTTTTTAAAATAAGATTGCTACAATTTCATAGAAACCTACAGTCATTCTTTTAAATCAAATTGATTCCCCAAAATCCAACCAGATGTGTATTTCTTAGGAAAAAAAAATTTATTGAAAAAATTTACCCATCTTCTGTCTAGAAAACAAGGACTAAAAAGCGAAGCTCATTAGGAAAGCAAGAAGGATGTTCTATTTCCCTTCCTCTGACCTGATTGATATTCTCTTTGCTGTCTCCTGACATGTTTTCTATAATGCAGACCACAGAAAAATTGCTGGCAGCTTGGCTTGATTTTCTTCCAACCTTCAGACTTCAAATGCAGAAAAAATGTCTACTAATTTCTATTTCAGTGTTGCCATAGATACAGTTTCTATGATGTTTTTATTTTTTTACTTCTATCTATCTATCTATCTTTCATCTTGCTAGCTACAACTTTTTTTTTGTCTTTCCTCCTTTACTTTCCGTACTTCCCAATTCTTCCCCTGCACCTATTCCACTTGCTTAATTTAATCAGGTGTTACTATTATCTTATTTTTTGTAATGCAGAATCCTCACTCTCGATGCTTTCTTCAATATTTGTATCCTGTAATATCCCACAGGTAGTGTCCAATGTATCTTGTTAGCCTTTTAAATACTTTATTTGTTCCTACTGTTGAAACTCACAGTAATTAACTTTGCTTTACATACTGTTCCAAGGAATGCCTTCAGGTCTAAATGTCCCCCCTTCCCCTTCTGTTCTCAGGTTGTGCTGGATTTCTCTTTGATTCTGTTTGTGGTGGACACACACTGATGCAGCATAATACCCATTCTCTCACACTGCACTTCCCCCATTTTTCGTTTCTCCCAGAAGCTCTTCTCTTGATTTTTCTTCCCTGTTTATAGTAAATGCATAAAACAGCAGCAACTCAGAAGGTACTGACTGTGTAGGCTTAATGTACCTACTTATCTGCAGTCATTCATCATTGCTGTTGGATTGCTTATACAACTGCAAAGAGCAAGACAGTTCAGTGGTGTACTTAAACTGGATGCTAACTGCTGCTGGTAAAAATGTTTCATCCCTATTATTTAAAAATAATCATGACTTTATTAGTCCTTTTTAACATGCAGGCAGACATTTGATGCCTCATATGCTACGTGAAATTTGTAATCTCCTGATCTAATAGGAATAAGCAAGATCATGAAAGTAGAGCACCCATGTTTTTCCATGACAGTTACACCTTTCACTCCAGGGACAGTGGCACTGGATCTGTGGATACCTTGACAACACTCACACTATCTTAACTTGGAGTTCTAATTTATAGATCTAATTCAGGCCTTTGGAGTCCCCTGTATATCTGCTGGAGAGATTTAGATTCCAAATTTAGATGCTCTGAATAAGCTTCCGTGGAGAGTGACGTTTCTTCTTTGGACTGTTCAGGAAACCTATGATCGTAATTGGGGCACTTTGATGCCTAGAGACAGCTGCTGTTTTGTGTTTTCTTATGCACACATTGTATCGTGGTATTCTCCCATTTAGGAAACACAGAGCTTGATTATTCTTAAGTAATAGTTGTCATTGATTTTAATAGGGTTGTGCTCAATGGAAAAGTATCTCAAGTGACATTCTACCTTCTTCAAATTGGGGCAATATGATAATTTGCTTTTACTACCTGAAGATATTTTTGCTGATTTTGTTTTTGTTTGTTTGTTTACCAGCAAGTTTTTTTCCATCTGTTATTCTGTCATACTGGGTATTTATTCTGGACTTCCCCCAGATCTTGGAGGAAGTCTCATATATCACCTTACTCCTCCTCAAATATTTATCTTCTGGCTTTTTTGTTGAAGAGGTGATTTAAATTAGGTAAAAATGGATTGATATAAATCCAAGACTGATATGGTTGGAGGATGAGATTGATTAGCATCATGCTTACTGTGCTGTCTATTGCCTATGTACGGACTGAAAAGAGGGGAAAAAAGCTTACAAATGAATCAGAGCTACTGAATTTTAGAAACTGCTTTGAAAGAACAGATTCTTAGTTAAAGAAGTAGTCAAAGTTACCGAATTAATGGTAAGCTTCATACTGTACAAGCTCTGGGCTGGTGCAAAGCAAATATTTTTTGTGTCTCCTTTTACAGCTTCTCTGTTTTTAGTGCCTGTCTGGATCTGATGATCAGTTAACAAAGCCTAAATAATGATTTATCACATATTAAAATTTTTATATTTTTTTTTATTGACAATTTGGGAACTTCTGCTTGTCTGCCTACCATCCTCTGAACTGTTCCTCTTCCCCTACCTTTGTTAGTACAGAAAATCAGCCCCTCCCCATGCAGCTGAACTTGTTTGCAGTATTCTTGCATGCTTTTTAACTGGTGGTTAATAGCACTGTGATTTATTGAGGAGGTGGGACTTGCCACATCCAGAACAAGCACCTAGACGTCAGGCATCTCTGGGAGGGGATTCTTTCTATTCCCAGTTAGCTGTTTAGGAAAGTTAGAGTGAATATATAGAGAGACACAACTCCAGGAGATGTGTTTCAACACCTTCCTTCCAAGAGGCAAGCTTTGTATCAGCTTCACTCTTGTATCTGTGTCTACTCTGCAGAGCTAGCACAGCATACACAATCCAACCAAGTGGTACTTCCAGTTTTATAGCTCCAGAGACAATTTCTTTTTATTTCAGTGTTATCTTGCTTTCCTTCAGTTGTTCTCAGATGAGTTATTCCTTATTTACTTAAGGTGTTAGTGAGAAAAGAAACCATCCCTGGGCTCAATACTTTTGCTTTGAATGCCTTTACCTTCATCATCACCTTTCCCCCTGTATTCAATACTGGTGAGGCTGCACCTCGAGTACTGTGTCCAGTTCTGGGCCCCTCACTTCAAGAAAGACATTGAGGTGCTGGAGCAAGTCCAGAGGAGGGCAACAAAGCTGGTGAAGGGTCTGGAGGGTATGTCCTATGAGGAGCGGCTGGGGGAGCTGGGATTGTTTAGCCTGGAAAAAAGGAGGCTGAGGGGAGACCTTATCGCTCTCTACAACTACCTGAAAGGAGGTTGTAGTGGGGTGGGTGTCAGCCTCTTCTCCCAGGCAACTAGCAACAGGACTAGAGGACATAGCCTCAAGCTGCGCCAGGGGAGGTTCAGGTTAGACATTAGGAAAAATTTCTTCACAGAAGGGGCTATTAGGCATTGGAATGGAATACCCAGGGAGGTGGTGGAGTCACCATCCCTGGAGGTGTTTAAGAAAAGACTAGATGTGGCACTTAGTGCCACGGTCTAGTTGGCACAGTAGTGTTAGGTCAAAGGTTGGACTCGATGATCCCAGAGGTCTCTTCCAACCTAGCTGATTCTGTGATTCTCTGATTCATAATAGCTTAATAAAATGCAAATAGGCAGAAATGAGAACATTTCTTAAGTTGTTCTTGGTGATACTTCAGAAACTGGTGTGTGTGTACAGTATGGCTTTTGGGTTTTTTTTAGAAATGAACAAAATTCCTTGACATAGCAAAATCTGCCTTGTACTAAATGGGAAACCTGACTTCTAAACACGTAGAGGCTACAGAGGCTATTTTTTTCCTGATTCTCTATTACTGACCTTGTAAAAGGCCTATTAAGAAAGACTCAATGTTGATCACTTTTACCACAGTCACGATTTATGAGACTATTATCTCACATAATCCAAATAGGTAGTGTTATTGTGCACTTTGGTGCTACAGTTCTTCTTTTGTGCTCAATAAATGACTAGCTGCATTATTAACAAGTGTTTAGATAGAAGCCCCAAGTTTAGTTAATGTTTCTGTGGGGAAGAATCTGATAGTACCAAAACCAGTACAAACATAGAAAAAAACATAAAATAAAGATCTAGAAGATTACAGGAAAGATTAGACCTGTTTGAGTAGCAGAGGTATGGGGATTAATACTCTAGGTATCCTCCAGTGCATGAATCACTACAACGTGAGTGGTAGCACGAAGCCCTGATAGTCTCTTTCTGAGCTGTAACAGAACCTGGAGTCTCCAGCTGTGAAACCTCTGGCTCGCTTTTCCCAGTGTGCTGATTTCAGTGCAAGTAGCCAGATGTTCACCTTTCTGTCCTGATTTTTCTCTCCATCTCCTATTAGTGACAGATTTTCCTCCTGTCAGTTTGTCCTTGATTGCTTCTCCCCCACCTTCCTCTCCAAGGTATATGCTACTCTCATATTTTGATTCCTTGGTATCATGCCTGTTGTGTGGTCTACTTGCTGTTTCTTCCTGTTATAACATTGTTTTTTTTCCTCCAGTGATATATCTGATTAGTATTCACCACTTTAGAAAATGCTTCAGTTTTACTCTTCCTATGGACTTTCCTTTAAGAGTGTTTACTTCAGGCAAAGGATAGATTATGCTATCATGTTGTAAAATCCTAATAATACTAATAAATGCATCTAATGGACTGACTTATGTCCCTTTCTTAATAGAAGGCCATTGAGTAGGTGTCCCATAGCAGTGGTTTTATTAGAAAGGAAAAGTCAAATGAAAAAGCAGAAATAAAGCCAGCTGTATACATTAGAAAATTAGAAATATAAGAGAGTCTATCAGTCTAGAATCTGTTTGCAGTTTCCAGTTGCTCTGCGGACAATAATGGGGTTACACTAGTGTGAAAACTGAATCAATAAAATCAACAACATGCCCTCTTGAGTGGTATAGAATATTGCATAGCATAGAATATTGCACTATATATTTGTTCTGATAAAACCAAGCCACTATTGATGCAGTATAGAAAGGGGCCAGAAAATATATTGGTGGTTATTTCTGTTTCTCTGAGCATGACTGATATATGCTACTTGTATTTTGCTTGGAGTGTGGGATTATTGATAGGGAATTAACAGTAGCCATGGTAGCTTTTCTCTTCATTTTTATCTAATTATGTCTTTTACTTTCCAGCATGCACATTAGAATCATAGAATAGAATAGAATCATAGAATGGTTTGGGTTGGAAGGGACCTTAAAGATCATCTAGTTCCAACCCCCCTGCCACAGGCAGGGACACCTTTCCTCTAGACCAGGTTGCTCAAAGCCTCATCCAACCTGGCCTTGAACACTGCCAGGGAGGGGGCATCCGCAACTTCTCTGGGCAACCTGTTCCAGTGTCTCACCACCCTCAAAGTAAAGAATTTCTTCCTATTATCTAATCTAAATCTACCCTCTTTCAGTTCAAAACCATTCCCCCTCGTCCTGTCACTACTTGTCCTTGTAAAAAGTCCCTCTCCCGCTTTCCTGTAGGCCCCTTCAGGTACTGGAAGGCTGCTATGAGGTCTCCCCGGAGCCTTTTCTTCTGCAGGCTGAAGAGCCCCAACTCTCTCAGCCTGTCTTCACAGGAGAGGTGCTCCAGCCCTCTGATCATCTTCGTGGCCCTCCTCTGGACTTGCTCCAACAGCTCCGTGTCCTTCTTATGCTGGGGGCCCCAGAGCTGGATGCAGTATTCCAGGCGGGGTCTCATGAGAGCAGAATAGAGGGGCAGAATCACCTCCCTCGACCTTCTGGCCACGTTTCTTTTGATGCAGCCCAGGATACTCTTGGCCTTCTGGGCTGCAAGCACGCACTGGTGGCTCATGTTGAGCTTCTCGTCAACCGTCACCCCCAAGTCCTTCTCCTCAGGGCTGCTCTCAATCCATCCTCCACCCAGCCTGTATTTGTGCTTGGGATTGCCCCGACCCACATGCAAGACCTTGCACTTGGCCTTGTTGGACTTCATGCAGTTCGCACAGGCCCAGCTCTCAAGCCTATCAAAGTCCCTCTGGATGGCATCCCTTCCCGCCAGCGTGTGGACCGCTCCACACAGCTTGGTGTCACAGGCAAACTTGCTGAGGGCGCACTAAATCCCACTGACTATGTCGCAGACAAAGATGTTAAACAGGACCAGTCCCAATACTGACCCCTGAGGAACGCCACTCGTCACTGGTGTCCACTTGGACATTGAACCATTGACTGTAACTCTTTGAGTGCGACCATCCAGCCAATTCTTTATCCACCGAGTGGTCCATCCGTCAAGTCCATGTCTCTCCAATTTAGAGACAAGGATGTCGTGCGGGATAGTGTCAAATTCTTTGCACAAGTCCAGGTAGATGACATCAGTTGCTCTTCCCCTATCCACCAGTGCTGTAACCCCGTTGTAGAAGGCCACCAAATTTGTAAGGCATGATTTGCCCGTGGTGAAGCCGTGTTGGCTGTCACCAATCACCTCCTTGATTTCCGTGTGCCTCAGTATAGCTTCCAGGAGGATCTGCTCCATGATCTTGCCAGGCACAGAGGTGAGACTGACTGGCCTGTAGTTCCCCGCGTCTTCCTTTTTCCCCTTCTTGAAGATGGGGTTTATGTTTCCCCTTTTCCAGTCAGTGGGAACTTCACGAGACTGCCACGACTGCTCAAAAATGATGGATAGCGGCTTAGCAACTTCATCTGCCAGTTCCCTCAGGACCTGTGGATGCACCTCATCAGGTCCCATGGACTTGTGCACCTTCAGGTTCCTTAGATGGTCTCGAACCTGATCTTCTCCTACAGTGGGTGGTTCTTCATCCTTCCAGTCCCTGCCTCTGCCTTCTACGACTTGGGTGGTGAGGCTAGAGCTCTTGCCCGTGAAGACTGAGGCAAAAAAGTCGTTGAGTACCTCAGCTTTCTCCGTATCTTGGGTAACCAGGTCTCCCGCTTCTCTTCCGGAGAGGGCACACATTTTCCCTAGTCTTCCTTTTATCACTGACATACCTATAGAAGAATTTCTTGTTGTCCTTGACATCCCTGGCCAGATTTAATTCTATCAGGGCTTTAGCTTTCCTAACCTGGTCCCTGGCTTCTCAGACAATTTCCCTGTATTCCTCCCAGGCTACCTGCCCTTGCTTGCACCCTCTGTAGGCTTCCTTCTTGGGCCTGAGTTTATCCAGGAGCTCCTTGTTCATCCATGCAGGCCTCCTGGCGTTTTTGCCTGCCTTCCTCTTTGTTGGGATGCATTGCTCCTGAGTCTGGAGGAGGTGGTCCTTGAATACTAACCGGCTTTCTTGGGCCCCTCTTCCCTCCAGGGCTTTATCCCAAGGGACTTCCCCAAGCAGGTCCCTGAAGAGGTCAAAGTCTGCTCTCCTGAAATCCAGGGTGGTGAGCTGGCTGTGCACCCTCCTTGCTGCCCTATGGATCTTGAACTCCACCATTTCATGGTCGCTGCAGCCAAGGCTACCCTTGAGCTTCACGTCCCCCACCAGCCCCTCCTTGTTGGTGAGAACAAGGTCCAGCATGGCACCTTTCCTCGTCGGCTCCTCTGTCACTTGGAGAAGGAAGTTGTCATCCACGCATTCCAGGAACCTCCTGGATTGCTTATGCCCAGCTGTGTTGTCCTTCCAACAGATGTCAGGGTGGTTGAAGTCCCCCATCAGGACCAGGGCCTGTGAATGTGAGGCTACATCTATCTGTCTGTGGAGGGCCTCATCCGCTTGGCCATCCTGGTCAGGTGGCCTGTAGCAAACGCCCACTATAATGTCTTCCATCCCTTCCCACCCTTTAATCCTGACCCATAAGCTTTCCATCAGCTCCTCCTCCATCCCCAGACAGAGCTCCATGCACTCAAACTGATCATTGACATAGAGCGCAACACCCCCTCCTCATCTCCCCTGCCTGTCCTTCCTAAAAAGCCTGTATCCCTCCATTCCAACGCTCCAGTCATCAGAGTCATCCCACCATGTCTCTGTGATGCCAATAAGGTCGTAGCCTTGCTGGTATACACACATCTCTAGTTCCTCTTGTTTGTTCCCCATGCTCCATGCATTTACGTAGAGGCATTTCAGTTGGGCCCCGGATGAAGCTGCCTTGCGGCCAATTCCTATCCGTGGCTCTTCTGGTGCTCTCCTGCCGACCTGCCATCCTTCTTCAGTCTCTGGGCACCTATTACTGGCCCTGGCATTGGACTGGCTGAATTGGGATGGACTGAGGATCCCCTCCCCCGGCAAATATGGTTTAAAGCCCTCTTTACCAGCTTGGCTAACCTATGACCCAAGATGGTCTTCCCCTTCTCTGATAGATGGACCCCGTCGGCTGCCAGAAGGCCAGGTTTCTCAAAACGAGTCCCGTGGTCAAAGTAGCCAAACCCCTAGCTGTGGCACCAGTCCTGTAGCCATGTGTTGATTTCCCTAATATGACTGTCCCTTTTAGTCCCCTTTCCTTTGGAAGGATCGATGAGAAAACTACCTGGGCCCCAGAGTCCTTTACCACTGCTCCCAGGCTCTGTAGTCCTCCTTGATACGTCTCAGACTGCTCTTAGCTGTGTCACTGGTGCCCATGTGAAACAGCAGCAGTGGGTAATAGTCTGAGGGCTGTACCAGGCTCGGCAGTCTCTCCGTGACATCTCTGATGCGAGCCCCCAGTAGGCAGCACACCTCTCTAGAGAGTGCATCAGGTCGGCAGATGGGCAGATGTGCCCCTCAGTAGAGAATCACCTACCACTATCACCCGTCGCTTTTTCTTGGTAGTACTGGTCTTTATACGGAGGGCACACTGAGCTGCCTTACTGGGCTCCAGCATCTCTCCCGATGTGGCGGGTCTTTCCTCCTCAGACTGCAGAGGACTGAAGCGGTTCTGCAAGGGCACCTCAGGCTTCGGGGGAAGTCTCTTCCTCCTGCTAGTCCTTGCTTTTGCATCCTTCTAAACCTCTGCAGTTATATCCCCCTTTCCTTCTGTGTGTGCCACTGGGGGGTTCTGCAGGGGTGCCTCAGGCCTTGGAGGAAGTCGCTTCCTTCTGCTGTTTTTTGTCTTTACGACCCTCCATTCTCCTGCAGTTTTATCTCCCCTTCCTTCTGAGTGTGCCGCTGGGGGGGGTTTTGGCTGTTTGGCCATGGAGTGTGGGGCCACTGCAGACTTGAACCCCATTTTCCAACTCCTTCTCAGCCTCCTTGATATTACACAGCCTCCTCACTGCTCCTGCAGCTCAACCGCCTGCTGCAGGAGGACCTCTACCTGGGCACAGCTGATGCAGAATAGTACTGCAATATGTGGTTTTGGTGAGCTTGACCTTGGACTGGTTGCTCTATGTGGAGCATTTGAAATCTATTGGAAACAAAACTTTGGCATATAATGAGGCAGCCTGTTTGCTGCAGCGAGTGTGCTATTGTGAACAAGTTACCCTGGTTTCCAGTGGTGTGTTGGGTAAAGACTGCAGAGTCTGAGGTCTCCATGCGTGGAACCATACCCTCAAAATCCTTTCTACCAGCTCTGTGCACACCCAGCTGTGCAAATTGGATACGGATTTTGGAGGAGCAAATAATATGGTGTTTATGGTGCCTGCAGAAAGAGAGATAATACGTGATATTGAGTCTGAGATGACGGAGAGTGAGCTACAGAAATGTTTTTCAATCTCTTCTGGCAAAACTCGGAGCTGCTGCTGGCAGGACATGACTGTGAACAGCTCTGAAATTCAGCTGGTGGGTCCCAGATGGTCTGAAAGGGTTCACAAAGCGTACGTCTTCAGGTGCTTTGAGAACAGGCTGTGTTACCTGACTGAGTCCCGTTTTCTACACACGCCAGGTTGCTTTTTTCTCTCTTATTGTATGTGATTGTTAGCTGCTGAATGTAGAGAAGAAGGTCACGCTGGTTGTTGTAGTTGCAGAGTTGGGCTTTCTGACAGTTGTCCAAAGGTCAGGCTGCTTGTTCTTTTATTATCTGTCTTGAGTGTAAATAAATAAATGAAATACACCGAGGCAAAAAAAGCCCGAACTATAATAGTTCAGAATATCTTTTCAGATGAAATGGCACTTTATTCCCATACAAAATGTTGCATAGAAGAACACGAGGAAAACATATCAATTTGGCTTCTTTTGAAAATGCTTTCTTAAGACTGCCAACTTGGAAAGGAACTGAAAGAAGCAAGGGGAACCATTGATTGCTACACATGATGTGACAGTTAAAAGTGTCTTCTTTAAAGGTGAAGAAAGTTCCTCAATAGCTCTCCTCCATCAGTACAAATTGCTACAGAAAGCAATTTACTATATGCTGCCCAGAATTAATAGATTGACTTATTGATGTAGGATCTAGGTCACTGCCTAAACTGGAGGGAAGTCTTAGGGGCACAATGTCTTGCTCAGACAGTATGTTTTTTTTCTGTGCAGAAACTTTCTCTGAGATACACAGCTCATACTGACTCAGCACTTGCGATAATGAATCTTTTTCTGAAGTTAAGGTTTCTGCGTATTAGCGACAGCATAATATATTGAGGCTGAGACTGATAATGGTACTAAGTAATCATCCCTTTTAAACCAGGAATTACTTTGATGAACATTAACATGAATATCAGTGTAAGTACAGGGTGTGCTTAGTACCATTTAACATGACCTTCATTTTGATAACAGCTCTAATTAGGTGGTGTTTTGTAAAAGCTGACAGTCGGTTGTGTTTGCATTACTACAGTACCTCGTGGATTCTGTTTATCTGCAGTTTTGTAACTTTCACTCTTTCTTTATGGTTTTTGCAATGAGTTTAATCCCTTGAGCAGATGAAACATCCACAAAATATTTAAGTGTGCCCTAACAAGGATGCTGGAAGAAGAGTGTTCTTCAGGGCTGTAGGTTAAGTCCCATGGCAGTGTAAGTCCCAGCTCTCAGTTAGGGTCATCTGGGCTATTCCAGAGGAGGAATAGCATCAGTTCAGCTGCATCAGCTTCCTGAAGCAAGGTACCACAAGGTCACTTGGACACTAATGCTGCCCTAGGAAAGAGGTAATAATATACCTGGAATAACATAGTCTGGGCTTTTAGGGATCCAGGCTTGTTTGACATGCTTTCAGAGGATTTGCTTGTGACTTGCTTGTGCTTTACCATTATGTTCAGTTTATCAGATTGAGCTCACATGTTACAGAAGCAGACTTTTCCACCCACCAGCACAACAATTACAGCAAGACTGGTTCTTTAGGTCCAACATCTTTTTAAGATGCGCTGTGTGTTTGTGTAAGCATAAAGGGGCTCACAGAGTAACTTGAATTTCTTTGTCACACTTTCTTCCTTGGTTATCCTGTCTCGGGAGTGAAAGTAAATCTTGTGTCTTCTTGTGACTCTTGCAAGTCTTGGATTCAGGTCTGTTGATGTTACTGTTGAAGACATGCAGTGTGATTCTAATCCAAACTTTTCTTTGTTTCTGTTCCCTTATTCATGGTGTGTGTATACCCTCTGCTTTCCCTTAAACCCACACCTGACCTGTGCATGGAACTGCTCTTATGTAGGCTTTGAGGGAGTCAGGTCACACAAGAATTATTCATGTTTGTGGGATGTTGAAAAGCAAACTATGGAACATAAAAATGCCTCATTATTTGCAGTGGTTTAAAACATAGTTGGGAGTTCCTCCATATTTTTTAAGGAGCCTTTAGGATATTTTGGGGTCACACATACAAATTTTCATTTCAGCTGTTAATACAAAAAAATCTACTTTTTCTTATTGAAAGTTCAGGTTCCCTCGGTTTTTGATATTGTAAGATTGAGACTTTAGGGAGGATTCCTGTTCATGAAACACATCACATTTTTTATCACTGCTAAGATTCTGCATAATGCAGATATGAATAAGTCAAGTTTGGGTCTACAAACATCAGTGGGGTTTAATAGGAATGAATAGCAATTGCTGTTTAAGGAAATAGCCTTGTGTTTTTCATTATAGTTCCAGTTTAACAATCCTATGGCTAAATTTCATGTACAGCCAAGATTCTGGATGTAGATGAGACTGGATTTCTCCAGAAAACATAGAAATTGCTCTTTTGGGATTTGTGAACTTTTTTCCTTGTATGCTGTTATACATCATCTTTTCTTTATCAAAAGGTAATTTGAAGCTTCCATTCCTTCTCTTTTAGTGTACAAGGAGGTAGTAGCTTAAGGACACTGATATTGAACGTAAGCTGTAAGGTCATGTATTTTTTCCCCAAGCAGGAGAGGGAGAATTGTTTGGAGACATGGCCTGTGGCTGTGAGAGCTGCTCGCGGTTTCTGCCACATTGTTAGAAACAAAAAAATTTGTCAGGACTCTTGCAGATTAGGGTTAGAAGAAGGAGAGGATGAACGATTGATGAAAGGGGAAATACAGAGTGACTGAAGCCCTACTCACTTTAAAATTATATCACTTTATCTGAAGCAGTCTCATTAGAAACAGTTGCTGAATGTTTTTTCTGTTCAAGGTCAATAAGAATAAAAAATTGGGTTTGCTAATCAGATGAGAACTTCATTACTTTGTTTCAGAGACCAAGGCACACATAACTTTTAGCTCCAAAAGTCATGCAGTCTATCTTCACAAGGCTAATTGGAAAGTTTGATTTTTTTAAAAAAAAAAATTAACTGTGTGTTTTCGAAGGTAGTAACAAGAAAGGCGCAGAAAGTGCTTCAGCTTTGAATAGGGTAAAATACATTTAAGAACTGATTAAATGTTTTTTTTAAAAATGATGCCTATTTTTACCAAAGATATTTTCAACCCAATAATATATAATAGAAGAGTGCATAATCGAGCATGGCAGACAGGGACCGTTGCGCTCCTAGAGTTAAGGGTGCATTAGTGTTTCTGTTACAGTCTTGTGTATTTTATGAGATAAGATGGTTATAGTAATTGGTTCCGGACTGAAACATAGCTTGGAAGATTGAGACCTGAGATCACAAGTTGTATTTTTAGAAATGTGTTCTGGGAATTACTAAACTACTGTGGTTTGTTTATGGTATACTGGATTCCCAAGGTCCCCATTAAGGTTCACAGTCTCATTAAAGGCAGTTTTGTATAAAAGGTAGGTAGGCACAATACCCATGCAAGCAGTTTACAGTTTCATACCCTCAACCAGCGGGCTGCAATTTAAATAGGTGCTTAATCTCACTAAATGAGGATCTGTGAGTGTATTTCTAACTGAAGCATGGGTCTGGAATTCCACTTGGACATACTGAGCTCTTTTTGCTCACTGGGAGAGTAAGGATTAGCCTGTCCATCCTGTATCCAGAGGGCCAACTTCAAGGTATTTGCTCACGGATAGGACTGCTGGGTGCTCATTCCTTGCTCCTTGTCTGTGCACTCTGGTTCAGGGGAAGCAAGGGCCTATTTCAAATCCCTGCATTTGACCTCATTGCTTGGATATGCTCTGGGGTGCCTCTACTTCTGACTCTGCTCTTGTGTGGAGCAACATGAGGAATGGTGTCACGTAAGCCAAAAAGACATGCTGTGTTTCTCAGCTAGGACCTAATTCACTTGAAACTTGGGGCCAAGATGTAAACTAAGTAACAAAGCAAATTGTACCCATTGTTTTAGACCCCCTGCAGAGCTCTTTGTGTTATCTTTGACTCACGCTACATAATCTGCAACTTTTCTGTGGCTAAGCAGAACACCCTGTTAGGAATGTCTCTGTAACATTCACTAAGCGTCCTTCAGAAAAGGAGGCCTGGTTCTTTTCTCACTTGGGTTTTTATTTTGAGGTGACTTTGGTTATTTCGTTTGGGATTACTGTGTGCTTGGACTGAAGAGAAATAGGCTCAGGTTGTTGTTATTGCCGAAAGCAGGACAGGTTCTCCATACCTTGTTCTGTTCCTACCTGTATCTTGGGGACAAGGGTGTTGATTTACCCTTGCCATCTGACAGTGTTATACCAGGAACAAGTAATAGCTTTGAGAGCAAAGAACTGAACTTCACATTGATATATATTCTAAACTATTATTTTCAAAGATGAGCACGAAAACAGTTTCTCTTTCAGCGCGAATGAGATGTTCCTGTTGCGTTTGGCCTGAGGTATTTATGATTTACTCTATAGCATCAAAACAAAGTTTATAAAGAGTTTGTCACAGATTCTCAGGTAGTTATCCACTTGCTGCTGAAGAAGAGGTATCAGATAGGAAGAGATACACAGAATTTTTGTATACAGAGAGACATCTGTATATAAGGGACTATGTTACTAGAAACATTTGTCTTTTCATACTGTTAAAACATTGAAAAGCTTTTTATGCTATGTATTAATTCTTGCAAATTGCTTGCCAATTTAATATCAGCAGCATCTAAACTGTAAGTAATTGCTTATGATAATGAGTGCAAACTAATTTACTGGAATATGTTAATATTCACAATGCACTTTAGAACAGCGGGATATTCCAAAAATACTACTCTCTTGTTTAACTGCAGTGTTTAGGTTGCATTGTTATTACAAATGCTAGCAAAATCATCACAAAGCCAGCCGTTCATTGAATAGTCATCTTATTGAGACTCCAGCACGTGTGAGCAAGGAATATGTAGGGTCCTTTGAGAACTAAACAGGATATGAACAAAACCACCTAGATTTAAATAACAAATCATAATTTCTGATTGATGTTCATTAGATGAACATTTATAAGACAGACAGAGAGCCTTCTTTCCCTTATGACTTGTAAAATCTAATTTAACAAAATTCAAGTCAAATAGCATACAATCACTTTTTTAATATTTGGGTGTCTTCAATGGATTTACTCTTTGTGTGAGATGTAGAAACATTTCTAGAAATGCTTTATGTGAATCTGTGAAAGAAATACTGTAGTGCAGGAGTCCTCAAAATTTCCAAGTTCATATGCCTTAGCTGATTCTGCAAGACTATTTTTTAGTGGTTTTGAGTAATTTTTTCTTTCTTTTCTTAGGAAATGTTCTGTGTTGGGTTGGGTTTTTTTAGCAAACTTAGATGAATGCTTATTGAAAAATGCGTTATCTCTGAGCACATTTCTGCACAGAATAATTTTCCACATGCATTGTTATTACTTACAGTTTTGAAGGGTTCTTCACATCTTTGTTCATGTTACTGTAAAGTACTGTATTAAAGTGAGGCTTCCCAAACTATTGAAGACTGATCTTCACTTCAGGAAAATAAAAGCAATCATAATTTCCTCCAGCCATACCTTTGGAAGTGAAGAGCCTACACAAAATCACTGCTGTAATTAGGCTGGGTTAGTCTTCAGAGAGTGATTAACTGCTCACCTTTCTTGCATACATGGATGAGCTCAGTCATAGCTAATAGTACTGGCATATGAAGTGTCAGAGTTGACACTTGAGTTAGTCCCCGTTGTGTTGAATGAATAGCTTACACCGCAAAACTGTTTTGTCAGGTTCTCTCCAAACACCGTTGTGGAAACTGGTGGTTAAACCATGCTCCCTAATTACTCAACTATGTAAAACAGTGAAAAATAAAAGATGCATATTTTTCACTGCAGGTTTATCCGCTGAAGCTGGCAGTGAATTGTTGCTTACAAACAACAGCATAAGGACTTTCCAAAGAAGAATGATGGTAATTATCATAACGACAAGGCGTGTAGCATTTTTGTGCCAGACCAGAACTGGAAATCTATTATGTAGTAGAACAGAAAGAAGTAGGAAAGAAGTGAATTGGCCCAACCTGTCTGGCCCCTGTTAGCTGTTATTATAATAGTCTAATAACCTTAAAGATCAAGTACAGCCGGATCTGTGTACTCCTATTAAACACTACTTGTTTCATGTGCAATTTTGATAACATAAGTAAACACTGATGTCCCAAAATCAATCCTTGGCGTAATGACTAGGAAGTCTTTCCAGACAGAGTATCATTTGTAGCTGCTTTCTGGTTCTTATTTTTGGGCTTCCCTTGTGCCAACCAATCAGATGTTTTTACATTGTATTCCTCTTTTACCCAATACTTTTCTGAGGTTTGAGTACATGTAATAGCGGTGAAGACTAGGAACTAGCTTTGGTTTTAAAACTTGAGGATTTTAAAAATCAGTTATTGCTCTGTGTATGAAATGAAATGTCATGAATTTTTGGCCTTGCTCATGCTTGGAGTTAGAAAGACAGTACAATGCTGTAAGCTGCAGTTAATATGTAGCCTGCTCATCAGTCCTTCCCTTTGCCAGATCTGCCTCTGAGATGCCTCTAGCAACTGAACAGCTGCTTCAGTGATGGATCCGTGTGCTTCAGGGAGGCTTAAGCTCTGTGTTTTTCCAAAGATTTAATATCTTTCATTTCATTTTTGTTAGAAGAAAAATGGTTGCTATTTTTGCATTTTAGGATGTAACATCTCTGAGAAACCATGCTGGTTTTCTTCAGCTGTAGCCCATGTGTATCTACTTGACAAAGTTCAGAAATGCTGCCACAACACTATTTGTCTGCTAAATATTGGTAATTGAGTAATTAGTAGGAGAGCATGTATGCCACGGAACGTCTTACTCTTCACTACCTTTACAAACAAACAATATCAAACCTCATTGCACATTGTCCATAATACAACTTGCTATTTTCAGAAAAGGCTCCGTCTCAGCAAACTCTGTAAGTTGCAGTGGTGCAGTACCATCGTTCTGCTGCAAGTAATAGTAGCATCTTATCTTAGTCCAACATCTGACATACTTGTTGTGCTTGTATCATTTGTCAGTGAATTTAATGGGCTTGTAGTTAGCATTGCTCTTATTTTCAGCATGTTATGCATTTCTTCTAAGACAAGTTTTTACTATTCTTGAGAGGTCTCTAAGTATTTCAGGATTTCTCAAGAGTGAATTATGAGATGCACAATTTAGCAAGGAAGGTAATATAAATGTAACTTAAAAATAACTAAGTTAATGCAAGATAGGGTAGCTGAAGTATTGTATTAGTAAGGAAGCCAGTAAGAAATAAAGACTTTGGCCTAGAAGCATACCAGACATTTGCAGCCAACCTCTTGCCCATTTTAACATAATTAAATAACTTAAGGCCAGCTATTTCAAATGCTTGTATCTTCCTTTAAAGTATAGGGATTTGATTTTTAAAAGTTGCCAGAAATGCTGCAACACTTCTAAGAATCAGGATACTGCAGTAGGTACTTTAATAAAAACATAACTTCAGGCACTCTGTTTTGTATGGAATAATGACTTAAAAAAAATCATTATATTATTTTGTTGAAAATTACATTGCCTTTTGATGGACCTAAACAGAGAAAATTTAATTTTGGATTTTCTTCCACCGTTTTTTAGCCTATATGCACATCTGTGCAGGGCTACTTTTGTGGGAAATGTTCAGATCCTGGTGCATAAGCAGTTTGTCTTCAACTTACAAGCCTCCCAGTTGAGTCAGCAAGCTTGGAAACTTTAACTACTCAATTTACTTGGCTTACAGAATTTCTAACTTTTGCCAGGTATCCATTGAGTTTGTAAGGTCCCTGGACTGGAACCACTGAATGATTTCACATAGGCCACCAACAGATGGTAACAACATTTGGTCTCTATCAACCTGCGTAGTATTTGAGCTAATGTCCTAGTTTCTGCATCCTGTTACAAATCCCTTCAACTAACCAGCCCCTTAACTGCATTCTTTTTGTATGTTGGCACAACTAATAAGTCATAAGAATCAAATCAGTGCATGTGAAGTCCATTTATTTAAATGGAATTTAATGTAACAGTAGTTAAATTGAAGTATAGGGCCTTGACATTTCCTAATGTAAGGAGTGTGGGGACGAGAACAGTCCTATTGTCTTCAAGAGTACTTGAGTTTACTAAATTCAGTCTGATAATACCTTTACATTCTATCTGTCCGGAAATATTTTTCATCTCATTGCCTTCTCATATGTGTTTCCCGACAATGCAATTTCCACTTCTCTAGACACTGTTCAAGAAATTTATCTTTAACTATATGTTGACAAGGTTGTAGGAGGAATAAAAACTTCCCTTTTTTATAGGCATTTGACTTTTGATTTCAATCTGACTTTTTGGCAAGCTTTCAGAAGCAGACACGTTGTATCCTTGTTACCTTTAATAGAGTTATAATGGATTAAAATGTTTCATGTTGACTGCAGTATGACATTTAAAGCAGGCTTTGATTTCAGAAATGTATCATTTTCTAACCATCTACATTACATAAAGGTGCAAGGCAATAATGGAGAATTACTTGACTTACATTTCATACAGAAATGTTCTAAATTCATTTTGAACAGCCATCCATACTGGAAAAGTGATAGGTAATAGGCACCCAGTAAAATTTTCAAACTGAGAGATTCTGCAGAAGAGCAATAATTTTCTTTCAGCAGTCTGTGTCAGATTTGCGTGACAAAGACTGTACCCTTTCATAAAATAAATCATCATTTTTGTATAAATGAACATGCTAATGAGATCAACAAACCCCAGAACTTTTTTACTGTGGACATTTCAAATACAATAAAAATAATTTTATAGAATCAGTGCCTAAATACTATTAAGTCTATTGGCATTCGGTAAATCAACTCGTGTTTTGTTAATAAATCAGATAAACAGATACTCTAATTTCTACATTCTGTTAGGAGTCCTTTCCGCTAGCTTTTGCCTAGCTAAGGTCCTTCTCAAAATTATATTCATTTTAAACACAATTGAAAGCTCTTAGTTTGATGTGCCTACTCAAACTGAGTAGTACTTTACTCCAGTTAAGTGCTCTAATCTAGATCAATGGGATCATTTGAAATGTAAGATGCTATTTGATTTGAGTAAAGATATTAAAATCACTCCAGTTGGAAAATCCTTTAAATTCTTTGAAACTTTTATTTTAATCATCTGTGCCATTTATGATGTTAAGAATGACACTAACTTGTAATACTGATGCTAAGCTGCATAAGAGTTGTCCTTTATAGGCATACACATCTGTTGAGCCATCATTACTCTCAAGTTTTAGTTGTTTGTCTCTTAGTGACCCTATTGAAATGAATAGAGCTAGATATCATCATTGTAGATAAATATGATCTCTTTTGGCTTGAAATATGAACATTTTGTTCCAAAAGCAGCAAAAATAATGAATCCTTATTTTTTATGGAATGGTGCCTGTTTCCCAAATGTTACTCTCTCTTACTGCAAGAATCCAATAGCTTCTGTTCCTTTTTCCTCCCAGAGCTCCTGATGACAGTTCAAATGTGTGGCACCATTGTCTGGCTAGTGTAGCACACTGAGTGTATTGACTGGCCCACCAATATACAACTGCCAAGCACCCTACAGGCTGATGCCAAACAAAAAATATAGTGGTTGAGCTCTACATATTTCTCTTTTGGACAGTCATTGATTTTCATTAAGCTGCCAAGAGTAAATTTTGTTTGAAATTTATGCCTACCCCTCTCCCAAATTTGGCTTAACTTGACTATTAGATTGAAATGTTGGAGGATGAGCAAGGACAGTGGATATGTTGTGCGGCTCCATAAGGTTATTCTCCACAGAGAAATCTTCTAAAAATAAGACTTCACATTTGAAACTGGGGAATTAAAATTAAAGAGCAATTGGAACTGGAATGGAGTATTTTTTCCCCCACTTTATTGTGGCATGTAATGTAAAATATGAATGATGAGATATAAATCACGAAGACAGAAACAAGGAGGGTTTGTATTTGTGTAGCACCTTTGACATTTAAAGGGGCTTAAATAAGTTTGTCAATCTTTCCACATGGAAAAAGCATTTCTCTCTTGCATTACTGGGAGAGAGACAATGGGACCTATTTCATGGAGAAGTATTCCACTGAGTTCTCTGCAAATGCAGAGAATTAACTGGAATCAGAGTATGTTTCAGTCCAAAGGGCTGAAGCCAAATGTGGAGTTGCACATTTGTCAGTTGAGCCAATGACCGGTATCAGGTTGAGCACTCCTTTTAGTCAAGAGTCTGTTGCCAGAAAGTCAAATTATGGGAAGACCCTAAGGATCAGTTTAGACAGGTGAGAATGCTATTGTGCTACCTACAAAGCATTTGCCATGTCATGGTACTGTCCAAATAATACCATTGCCAAAGACTGGAGGAAAGGAGGAGTAAGAAAGGAGTGGTTTTCTGGTTTCCTGGTGTCACGGTTTAAAGCTGGGCCAGCTATTAACCAGATGGCAGATGCTCTCTGTTAACCCTCTCCCCCCCCACCTAAGGGAAAGCGAAAAGGGAGAGAGACTTATGGGTTGGAAAGTTAAAACAGTTTTAATAAACTATAATAATGAAAAAGAATATAACAATAATAATAGAAATAACCAAATATATACAAATATGTACAAAACCAAGATCAAGAGCTTGGAAATCCTCCTCAGGCAGAGTTGCTCCCCCCAGCACGGGCAGAGGGGAAAAGGCAGTAGCTTCCCCCAGCACGGGCAGAGGGGAAAAGGCAGTAGCTCCCTGCCATCACACCTGCAGGCTTTTAACTGGAAACTGGCAAAGCTGGTACCAATCAGTGGGAGACAGGAGGGCCCCTCCCTCCTGGGCCCCACCTCCAGGAGGCAGTGGGTTAGTGATAAATAGGAAAGTGAGAAGGACATGTATGGGATGGAATACCTCGTTGGTCAGTCTTGGGTCACCTGCCCTGTCTGCTCCTCCCTGCAGGTGCGAGCCCCCTTCAGCTCTTCACTCATAAGCAGTGAGGAATTTAGCAGTGACCTTGGTTTCTCTAAGACTAATTGGCCTGGTTTGGGCCAAACCAGGACACCTGGTTTTTCTTATTTTGTTTGGTTTTGGTTTTGTGCACATGCACGTGTGTGTGCTTGGAGGGGGAGCATGGAGCTGAGCTGATTAAGCTACCTATAGCAGCTCTTGTGGTCTGAGGTTTCTTCTGTGTTGCTGCCTTGAATCTGCAATAAATGTCATTGCAAAGGCCAGGATGCTCAGCTTGACTTGAGACTGTGTTGTTCTATTATCACCTAGACCTTTACCAGGAGACAGTTCTTGGGGATAGCTGAACAAACCATGCACAGCTCTGTTTTATAGATCTCTGTGAAAACTTGGACGTAGTGTGATGAAAAGCCTTGTAGGCTCTGATAAAGCAAATCAGGGTTTGTGTAGTGGTTTGGGAAGAGAAGTTCTATAATACAATGTAAAGTTGTGTTTGAATTAATAGTAGCTACATAGCATGGTTTCTGTTTATCAAGGAATGTAGAAGGCTGTGTCTTATCTCTACCTGTTTAATACTGACATTGGTTGATAGATAACTGGAAGCAGCAGACAGCAACAATGAGGTGAAGGCTTTTCTGTTTCAACATCTTTTATATACTGGGGATACTGCTTTGTTTGCTCATTTTAATGAATTACTTCAGCTGATGATTGAGCTTGTTGAGGTCATATTCATCTAGTTGTCTGGGTGAAATTAACTTCTTGACCATAACTTTTAAGACATGTCCCATGCTATGAAATAGGGTCCAGTTCCACATTACAATCAGCACAGTATTAACCTATGCAGAGAGCGCAGATGCCTCAGTAGTATCATAGATAGTGTTGGAAGTTTGGAGATTCAGCTAGCACCAGCCACTGCAAGCATAATGTGGCTTCAGCTGTAGCATAGTGAAAGGTGAGTGCTGCAGAGGGCTGACAGTAGGGAGACAGACATTTTCTGTTCTCTTTATTTTCATCAGCATCTTTATCTGAAGTGTCAAGATGATATCATTAATGAAGATATTAATAACAAAACCCATCAACGGTCTTTGTCAATGCTGTTTTGGTCAGTGAGTCTTCTTATGGTTACTCTGGTAGAATGGAAGATCAATGAATGAGGTAATGGAATTACTAAGGAATTATGCTATGTAGTTTGTGATCTTACAGTTGACAAATGTATCGGCATGATAAGACTTCTAGCAACAGTCATAGTTCGAGCATGCAGTCAGATTGGTTTGAGGACCTAACTGGAAGTTGTTTTGAGTGGTGCTCAATTTCCAGGAAAACTATGATCCTTTAAGGTTTGCCAAACTGAGTGTGGTCAAAGGAACATCATAAATACACTCCTAGACCCTATTATCCACGAGTCTAAGAGGAACCTGGCCAGAAAATGAGACGTTTCTCCATTCTTACCCCTATGGCTCAAGCTTTTTGGAGAGCTACAGGCAATGATCCATTTGAAAATCTTCTTCTTCCCCATCCAGTACACCTCATCTGCTGTTAAATAGACTGTACTTAGGGAAGCCTGATGTCGTTGTTGCTGCAAAGCAGTTACAATCCATATTCAGGCTCCTGCCCAGATTAGTGGGCAACAGCGTACCAGAATGCCTTCAGGAAGCATTCAGTTGAATCTGATCTTTGGTTTGAAATACTTCTTCCAGCAACTCTTTCCATCTTCTTCCCATGGTTAACCCTAATGGCCATTCCCTCCTTACCTCAATTCTGTGGCATATATTCTCTGTTGTGTGTAAATAATTAATAACACATCGCAGTCTAAGAAGAAACACACAGAAGAGTTGTTTTTTAACCCACCAAACTGATTATTTCAAACGCCACCCTCCCTCCCCCTTGCATATCATGTTTCAGACTTGAAGCATTCCTTTCTTCACTTACCTTAGAAAATCTATACAAATCTATGTATGGAAATTTTGTGTACTTTTCATAGAATCATAGAATCATAGAATACCAGGTTGGAAGGGACCTCAAGGATCATCTGGTCCAACCTTTCTTGGCAAAAGCACAGTCTAGACAAGATGACCCAGCACTTTTTCCAGCTGAATCTTAAAAGTCTCTAATGGTGGGGAGCCCACCACTTCCATGGGGAGATTATTCCAGTGTCTGATTATTCTCATTGTGAAACATTTTCGCCTTCTGTCCAATCGGAATCTCCCCAGGAGTAACTTGTACCCGTTACCCTTTGTCTTTTCCATGTGACTTCTTGTAAAAAGGGAGTCTCCATCTTCTTCGTAGCCACCCTTAAATACTGGAACATGGTGATAAGGTCTCCCCTAAGCCTCCTTTTCTCAAGGCTGAACAAACCCAGTTCTCTCAGCCTTTCCTTATGTGGCAGGCTTTCCAATGCTTTGATCATATTTATGGCCCTTCTCTGGACCCTCTCCAGCCTCTCCACATCTTCTTTGTATAGTGGAGACCAAAACTGAACACAGAATTTCAGGTGTGGCCTGACAAGCACTGAGTAGAGTGGGATAATGACTTCTTTATCTCTTCTGGTGATGACCAGAAGGTGATGACCAGGGTTGAAGAGATGCAACCCAGCATCCTGTTGGCTCTCTTTGCCACAGCAGCACACTTCACTCATGTTGAGCTTGTTGTCCACCAGGACCCCCAGGTCCCTTTCTACAGAGCTGCTCCCCAGCCGGGTAGATCCCAGCATGTGCTGCTTTCCCAGATTATGTTTTCCCATGTGCAAGATCTTACGCTTGTCCTTGTTGAACTTAATAAGGGTCTTGTTAGCCCACTCTTCCAGCTTGTCCAGGTCTTCCAGCAGGGTGGCTCTCCCTTCCAAAGTGTCAACTTCCCCACTCAGTTTGGTATCAGCAAATGTCATCAGCGTACACTTGATCCCATCATCCAGATCACTTACGAAGATATTAAACAGTGATGGGCCCAATATCGATGTCTGGGGGACCCCACTTGTGAGAGGTTGCCAGTTTGAAAAGAAGGTATTTACCACCACCCTCTGGGTGCAACCTGTCAGCCAGTTCTCCACCCACCGCACAGACCACCAGTCTAGACTGTAACGCATCAGTTTCTCCAGGAGGAGACTGTGGGAAACCGTATCAAAAGCCTTGGAGAAATCCAGGTAGACAACGTCCACTGCTCACCCCACATCAACCGAGCAGGTTACTTTGTTGTAGAAGGCAATCAGGTTTGTCAAGCACAATTTTCTCTTGGTGAGTCTGTGCTGGCTTTTCCCAGTCACATGCTTCACTTGACTTGTGATATCCCCCAGGAGGATTCATTCCATAACTTTCCCAGGGACTGAGGTAAGACTGATGTGCTTCTAATTTCCTGGATCCTCCTTCAAGCCCTTCTTGTAGATGGGGGTGACATTAACCTCCTTCCAGTCCTCTGAGACCTACCCAATCTCCACGACTTCTCAAAGATTATGGAGAGCAGCCTCGCAATGACGTCAGCCAGCTCTCTTAACACCCTCGTGTGGATATTGTCAGGGCCCATCGATTTGTAGGGGTCAAGCTCCTGTAATAGTTCACATACCAACTCTTCCTTCACTGACAGTGGGTCTGTGTTTGCATCAACCTGGATTTTTGTTCCCAAAGTCTGGGGTCCAACAGTGCTGGTAAAGGCAGAGGTGAAGAAAGTGTTGAGAACCTCTGCCTTTTTGGCATTGTTGGTGACTAGTTCACCTCTCCTGTTTAATGGTGGACCAATATTTTCCTTCCATTTCTGCTTACATTTCTGTTTACATACCTCAAGAACCCTTTTTTGTTTTTTTTGACATCTCTGGCCAATTTCAATTTGAGCTGAGCTTTTGCTTTTCTAACTGCATCTCTGTATGCCCCGGCAATGCCCTTGTCATTCTCAATAGGTGTTTTTCCGCTTTTCCATCTCTTGTATTCTTCTCTTTTGGTTTTGAGCAGACTCAGAAGTTTGCAGTAAAGCCAAGGGGGTCTCTTGCTCCGCCTACTTGCCTTACCTTTAAAGGGAATGAACTGGTTTTTGTGCTTCCAGGAGAGAATTCTTAAAAAAGTCCCAGCACTTTCTAGCTCCTTTATCCTCCGTGGAAGCTTCCCACAGAATTCCTCCCAACTGAGCTCTGAGCAAGCTGAAGTTTGCTCTTCTAAAATCTAAAACCTTTGTCTTAGTACTAACCTTCAGCGTGCTCAGCAGTATCCCAAACTCCACAATATTGTGATCGCTGCAGCCAAGGCTATCACTAACCGAGACATTACAAAGCAGGTTTTCTTGGTTTGTGAGTAGCAAGTCCAGCAGTGCCTCATTCCTGGTTGACACATCTAACATTTGTATGGGGAAGCAGTCCTCTACGCATTCGAGGAACTTGATGGATGATGTGTGAGCTGCTGTATTGTTCTTCCAACAAATGTCTTTTCTGGAACTTCAGCTTGGGCAGGATGAAAATACATAGATGAAAATGTAAAAAGAAGTTTTAATGGAGATTTATATGCTCCCCTGGACATAGCAAGTGTGATTAATGCCGCCATATAGATGTTTGTGCAGATGTGTGTGTGTGTATTTATATATATATATTCATGTTGGAAATCCTTCACTCTTGGTAATTAATAGCAGCCTGCACAAATAGTCTCACTGGATTCAGCAGGTTTATCAATGAAAGTAATTACTTACCAGTGGGAATAAGAGGATTCATATTCTAGCCCAGAATGAAGTAAAGTACTGATAACATACAGAAGGTAGAAAATTACATTGTTGAGTAATATCTCGTTATAACCAGCAATGCTTACCCTTCACATTTTTTTGTAATAGTTAAAAATTGCTTTACTATTAATGAAAGAGCATCTAATAATTTTCATTATTGAAGTTTACAGGCTTCAGTCTTTAGTTTTCCAGCTATAGAGTGTGATGGAATCATAGTTCATTGGGGTCCAGAGCTCAATCAAAGCATTGCTTTCACTTAATCAGAATCTGAAACCTGGTGTGAATGTTGAAAATAAACATTAAGTTACTAACATTATGTGGGAAAAATGGAAATACGTACATTACCGTTCAGTGCACTATAACTTAAACACAAAATTGGGATGAACATGAGGAAGGTAGAAAGCTGTTGATCTGTTGTTGATTTGAGCAAACTATTAAACTACATCAAATATGACTTCAGAGCAGTAAATATTGAAAAGGTTTGCAGTCATGCACAGTAATAGATACAGTAAATGGGTACTAAACAAAATATTTATTTGCTTAATACTGTGTAGGTAAGCAGATGTCCTTGAGTTGCTGCCAGGCTGTGCTGAAATGAATGCACTATTTCATAAAGATGAATTTTGCAAACAAGTAGGACTTGAGAGACCCAGGCCATTAAAAAACATTACTGTATCTTGACCACTGGCAGTTTGTTACAGTAAGAACCATGCTTTCACGGTTAAGAATTTCAAAGAGCTGTATGGACATTTTTCCTAAACGTTGTGTAGATGCATGGACGCATAAAGAATTATGCAGTAAATTCTATGGCTGAGAGATATAACTGGCATGTTACAGACTTGCCTACTTACAAGTACTGTGCTGATGGCATTGCTATTCTTGACATTCTAATTCTGCTGCTTTCAATTCTCTTGAGATGATAAACCTCAAACAACACAGTGCCACAAGCTAAAAGAGAGAGGGAGGATGACTGGTTTTTAGTGACAATGTTCTGAAAGAACAGCAGAGACGTTTTAAGGCTTGTCAGAGAGCATAAAAGCTTTTATGGAGCAAGTGAATTAGGCTTCCTCTGTTGTTTCTTAACAGATCCAAAACTGATAGTAAGCCGCATAGTTTCGAATAACTGCTCAGTTTCTAGCTTTTAATAGTTAATGGGAGGTCGGACTATAAGCTGAGATCAATCCCAAAGTAATAAATTTTACATTATTATATTTGTCTTTCTTGAAATACAAACATTAGAGGACCTATTCTCAAATGGCTTCCGACCCATTTTTTTCATAATTAATGCAGGAAATTCAAAGAACGTGACTCCCTGTACAGCTTAGACAGAGGCAGAACAGTATTCATCAGCATGGATTAATTAGCCTGTTACCAGACACGCAGTTAGTTTGAAGAGCTACAGAATGGACAGTTATAAAGAAGGGAAAGCTTTGCCATAAAAACACATAAGCCACATGTTACCATGGATAAAAGATAAGTTTTTAACTTTGGTGTTGATTCTATGTAGTTTAAGATTTACAGCTAGATTTATCCATTGACCTTGGCTTCAATGCAGCAGCAGTATGGAATGAGTTACTCTTCATTGGTTTATTTGAAGGGCAGCATTTAGCAAAAAACTGTGACAAAGATTCACTCTGAATAAGAACAACAGAGTCTCTCACTGTTCAGATCTGGAGACTTACTTCTGGGTCATTGTATTCAGTATGACTCCACCATCGCTTGGCATGCTTTTTCGTTGTCTTCTATATTGGGTAAACACATCTGTTACAACCAAGAAAAGGAGAATTATGCACTGCCACTTAAATCTTATGTACTATTCTAACAGTTTAGTCTGTGACATTGAGGTGTAAGGGGTTGTTTTTTCTTAGCCTTCTCATTTTTATTACTTTTAAGAACCTCATTTTTGACCTGACACAGTATTTTATGAAGTCAACAGAAAGGCTGTCACTGTTTTATGAAGTCAACAGAAAGGCTGTCACTGTTTTTAATGAGCTTTGGATCAAGCCTACAGTTTTTCATCAACACAGAATAAATCCTTTCACTACAGACACCAATGTGACACATACTGTATGAAGGTCCAAACTCTGTCACTCCTCAGTTGGCTCAAGATTTGAAGTTAACACCAGCAGCAAAGAGGAGAACTTGGGGACCATCAAGAGTGACATTACCTGTCTCATGTATCTTTGTTTTGGGATGTACTAGAACTGGAGATTCAACCATCGTTACTGAATAACATGCAACAGATTATTGTTAATTTCAGAGCACCACATATGAGGAAGGCAAGGGTGGGAAAGCAGGAGATTAGGTTTTTGTCACACACATTCCTAAACCAGCCACCATTTGCCCATGTCCATTACCAAGCTTTTTAAGGCACAGCCCCTATCTTCACTACTGTTGCACAACTCTACAATGATTATAAACTCTGATTTCACCTGCAGTTTAAGTGAAACCTTAGATATCACATCTGTTATTGTGTTTGTCTTTGCTAAAGAGAGTTGACAAGTTTTCCTAAAACATATGCAGGTTGGTATTTTGCCATCAAGAGAAAAGCCAAGAGATCTATTTGAAGCACAGTGCGATCCTGCAAGTGTGTTGGTATAAAATGAGCTTTACAGTTTTTTAAGTGCTATGCACAGTGCATAAAATATTACAAATTGATGGTACTGGTGAGTACTGATGAGTAGGTACGTAATTCCATAAAGGAAAAGTGTTAGAATAGGATATCTTTTCAAAAAGACCAGGTGACCTTTTTGCTTTGAGACTGACACAAAGTAGTCTCATTCAGCAGTAGAGTAAGATTTTGGGACATCTGGAAGTTGAAGGAATGGTGTAACTATACAGCCCGTCTTGTTTTCAGCTTTATAATTCTACATGTTCAAGGGATTTTAGATCCTTTTGTATGCTCACAGCATTTTTGGTCAGTCTTGGAAGAAAGTAAGAAAATGACAATTATGTTTTTATGCATTATCTCCTTACATGAATATGGGAAGTAAGTAGTGAGAGTATTGGGTGGAATAAACTGAATTACATTTAATAAAATTGAGAGTAGTCATACAGTGAGCCAGCTTAGAACAGCTAGTAAAACTAGACATCCGTATTTACAATGCGCTGATGTATCTCCCTAGGCTTTGACCTATCTTCGTAGAAAAGAAGTGGACAGCTTGTAGTGACTTTACAAATGAAAGATCGAGTGCATGCACAATCTGCCTGCTGTATGGTGTTGTTAGGATACAAGTTTTAAATGGAAAATGTCTGGATATACTGCTGTTTTAGTTCAGAGTAAATATACTGGTGGTGAAGTTAAGCACCTGAGTGCTAAGTGGTTTCAGCTTACAGCACTTGTTTAAAACAGATTATAGATTTTGTAAGTGCACACTGGAGATAATGTGCAAAGATTTCCACTCTTCTAAGTTATACATTGAGCATTATGCAAATAAGCCATTGCTTACTTAGACGGTAGACTGATATCTTTTTGTCCTGACATGACAAGTGAAGTGTGTTTCCATTTGTTATCCCCATCTGTCACAAGCTGATAAACCTCAGATCCGTCAAAGTCTTATCTGAATGCATTTGTTAATGTCTTGCTTCTCTGGGCGCGATGACGTATCATATAGTGTGTATCATTTTCATTGTGTAAATAAGGAACTGCATTTTTTGTCAGTCCTGAGATAACAGGAATTACTTGATTTCTTCTCCACATAGGCCCAGTTTGGGAAAGCATTTGGTTCAACTCATCCCTGTTCTACACATCGCAGAAACTATTTCTTCAAGCATATTCTTAAGAACTCTCTTGAATAGACATGCATTTCTGAATCAGAGCTATGGTATTTTAAGTCACTGCATATGCAATTATGTTATATTCTGTGTTGATTGCACTATGCAAAAACCACTAATATCTCGCTTGCTGCAAAATTTTCAGAGATAAAGACCGCTCCATGTTGAAATAGAGTCTTGTTTGGTTCTGTGAATCCATTTGCTATATGAGAACATCTTGATTTTTGTAGAGCATATGATTTCCATGTGGGTTTTCATTGGTGCAAGTGAGCTAATTATCTTTATTTCTGTTTTACAGCGGGAACAACATATATCTTTAGCAAAGGTGGTGGACAAATCACTTACACGTGGCCTCCTAATGATCGGCCAAGCACTCGTGCGGACAGACTGGCAATAGGGTTTAGTACTGTTCAAAAAGAAGCTGTGTTGGTACGAGTGGACAGTTCTACGGGGCTTGGAGATTATTTAGAGCTACATATCGTAAGTATTATTAAAAATGCATGATATTTCTTCTTGTCTTGATTGTTCTAAAATATTTGTGGGTTTTTAATTTATTTTATTTTAATGTAAATACAGCAGTGCTAATGAACCTTTTATGGTCAATAGTGAACTAAATGATAATGGCTTATAGCATACAATACTGTACAGGGTCTCAGACATTCTTAAAATGCCTTTTACTTTATACAGTGCTACTTTATATGGCTTTTCAATTAAAAATCATACCGTGTTACCTGTACAGATGTAGCAGTTTACTGCAATCTAATTACATAAAACAGGATTTAGCAATGTCAGAGGAAGGTACATTAATCCTGCAGGATTTAATCTGGAATCTTCTGAGGGAATTACAGTTTTACAGTTACACAATTGACTGTGCTTATTGTTAATACTAGAATTTATCCTCTGATTTCACCATTCCTTTGTGATGATAAATCTTAAGCAGAAAGCAAGATCATCAAGCTAGGAAGTCTAAAAAAGTAATTTCAACTGCCTTAAAGCAAATTACTAGCAATCAAAATTGAAAGCATCTGGATTTTTATGGCAACATAAATAAGTGATCAGTTGAGATAAACATAAGTAGGACGGTTTAAAATTTTGTTGTTTAGATTAGTCTCAACTTTGTCAATGTATTAGTTTGATTTTGATTTAAGAATATCTCTACTTTCAAGAACATAACTTTTGAATGAAATTGCTTATTGATCTATAACCAATTACACTTCTACCCTCAGAAAAGGTTCAGCAGTGATCATTTTCAAAATTAGAGGGAATTACGGTAGTCAATCTTCCCAGGCTCCTTATTTCTGTAAATGCTCTCTTGCATTGTGGACTAAGGTGATTATTTTTTTTATTTACTGGCTTAAGTAAATAAACAAAGAAAGCAAGCCTTAAATAAAATTCAGAGGTTGTCTATACCCTTCTCTTACATTGAAACGCATGGACAAAATGGCTGGCTGGTATTGTACAATCTTAATTTAAAAATGTGAACAAAGCAACTTCTCCCAGGTGCCAGAAAAGCTGAGAGCCTACATTTTTCAAGGCAAGCATTGTGTTGCTGAAGAGAATTTAAAAATTTGCTTTCCAAAGCCACATCTAACATCAGGTACCTAGTCGTCATTTGCCCATTTCTTTGCAATCTGAGACCACATCCACCCACTATGGTCAACAGTGTTGCTTTCTTCTTACAGTGTTTTCTTTTTCATTAGCATATTAAGGAATGTTTTTCTTGTAGTTTTACTATACCTGAAGTCTATCAGAACCATAATATTTGTGCAATCTTCTGTCTAGCCTTGATTTTTCCATTTTAAAACAAACATTGGTTTCATTAATTGTGAGTTGGAGATCAAAAATTATTGCCTGCTTATAAGTGTTTTTGTTTTTTTTTTTCCCCAAATAACTTTCTTATACCCATGCTGTAACAACAGATAGTAAAAATAAAAGAATAATTGAGAGTTTTCTGTGGTCAGAAACACTACCAGCTTAATAGGTATGGGGAAAATCATAAATTATACCTTACTGGTCTTTTGAAACTTCTGTGAAACAGCAAAAGGCCTTTTATCATCATGCTCTGAGGTGATCCTTGCCTCTTCCTATTGTCTTTGCGAGAGACTTCAGGAACCTCCGTGAAGCCCGCTCTGCTTCAGAGCAAAATCTGTGGTAACTATAGTTTCACTGGAACAAGGCCTGACCTTCTGAGAGCTGCTTCTCTTTAGTCTCTCTCTAGAGTGGAGACACTAAGGGATTGACCTGAAATCCTAAGACATCTGGCAAGAGTTTTTTTAAGGGTCATCACTATTGGATAAAGCTTGGAAAACTACTGGTATATAATTTCCCAGAATCTATTTCAAAGGATAGTATTCAGAAGGAAGTTGAAAGGCAGTATTTTCAAAAGCACTCATGGTACCAAAGAACATATATCTTATTAAAGTTAGTGGAACTGTAGGCACTTCTGAGAATTTTACCTGAGATCTATTTTAGCTCAGCAAGATATTGTGAAACATCACGGTTATAAAAATGAAGAAGAACATAGAAATGGAAAGGCCTATGTATATGTTATATTTGAAAAATAGTTTATTGGTTTAAAGTTTTTCAATATTGGCAGCTACTACATTAAACTAGTTGTAGTAAAAGTAGTAGGAGGGTTGTGTCATTCAAAACTTCCTTCTTGCACTGATGCTGAGATGACACTAAGAATGTCTTACCTACTAAATAACCAGAACCATGCAAAAGCTGTGAATAGTGGAAGGAGGAGAAACTGGAAGGAGAGAAGGGTCTAAGTCTGCATGTTCTTTTGCGTGCACTCACTCACCTGTTTGTATAATGAATATGCATGAGCAATAAATGCCTGTGTACATTGAGATGCACTGTGCATGAATAACTTAACTGTGTTATATCAACTATAACATTATAACAAGGATATGCTTGTGATTTAATTATGCTGGGATTCAGTTTTACAGTGTGATAGAAACTGATTCTTTTGTTACCGAGCTTCCATTTTACCCAGGAGGTCATTAATCACTCAGATCTTCCTCATTGACAAAATTTGGGACGGAAGTGTAAGCACAGGCTTTATGTGTATTTTCAGCAGAATGGTGGCAAAGTAAGCTCTATGTGGAACTATTGCTTTGAGTTAAAATTTTTTAAATCATAGTCCTCACTAGCATGTTGGGGAGGGTGCTTGTTTGGGATGTTTCAGAACAGCTATGAGGTAGCTTGCTCTTAACTTTCTTCATTCTAGGAATGGAAGAGAAAATTACAAGTTTGATTATGGTGCTTCAGTGTGTGCTTGCCCTCTTTATTATTCTGTTTACTTAAAGACGATGTAAACCTAATAATGAAATCAAGCTCATAACAAATTCTGATTTGGAAAATTGCTACTTGATCATCTGAATCACAGCTTTAGTGTTAGGTTAGGAACACATTTGTTTAAAGTAGTCATTTAACCTCCCCAAATAACCATTGTTAATATGAGAAACATTTCAAAAAATGTGTAATCTGCATTGCTACCAGATGCTTAACAGTTTCAGTGCAAATATTTTAAATTCCAAGGTAGATTATTATAAAACTCCACCTGTACCGTAGCAGCCTAGATATAAAGGACTGGTTGTGTGTATGATATGTATGCATCCCTATGCTTCAAGAAGGGGATGTTAATATGACTTAGTCATCCAGAGATGCAGCAATTAGTTTTCATAGCTATCACTTGCCGTCTGTTATGGAAGTGGTCTCCTGTGCAGTCTCTGCTGGAAGATCTAGTTCAAGAGGAAATAGATATCATGCCTAAAAGTCTACTGCCACTTCCTTCTCCTGTTGACAGATGAAAGGAGGACAGATAGCTCTGAAAAGTACTATACAATCCTCCTTTTTTTTCCCCTTCTTCTTGGCGTGGTCCGCATCCATCTCCATACGAAATGGAAAAAGGCAGCAGCTTATTCATGCAGTATTCAGTTAATCACCATGTGCACTTCTGTGCTTGGCTTTTTCATTGACTTCTAAAGCCCTTAGGTAATTCTGTCAGTGATTCGTGTTCCTGTCTCTGCTCTTCTTCTCTTCCCACCCTCTTCTCCCAAGTCTTTAGACAGAAAAGTAGTGGGACAGATGTATGTCATCGTCTTTCATGAGCACTGTGCTGTTGCTGCCTCGAGTTTCCAGCTTTCCTATGGTGAGGAACAAAGTGAACTTAGACAAAGATATTGCTTCGAAGGGCTAAGAAATCCTGTTAAAATTGCTCTTTCTGGCAATGCTGGTAGCATAGGAAACTGGCATTCTGCCATGTGGCATAAGGAATATTTGCTCTACAATGAAGACGAGAAGGATAGATTTCCATTGATAGATTTCAACCACTTTTTAAAATTGTTTTAAGTATAAATTATGCCACTTTTTTATCTTTCATTGTTAAAATGAAAGACTTTAAACTATACCAAAATGTAACATTTTGTGTGCTTGTCTTGAAAAGAGTCAGCAGTTTCTGTGTCTTCCTTGTTTGTCATTTGTTTTAAAATCAAAGTATTTTGGGAGCACAAAAACAACGTGCTGGAAAAATATTTTTTAGAAAAAAAATATAGGGAAAATGTAAACGAACAAGACTAATACTGTGATGGGAAAGCATGGAAAAATATTTTAAAAGATGTGGTAACATGTTACCTGAAAAAGTATGGTGTGATTAAGGACAGATAGTATCAATATATGCAAGGTATAACACAATTAACCTGAAATACTCTGAAGATGCAGCGTTACTGGCATGATAGATTAATCAATATTGTACTCAGATTTTCAAAATGTGCTTGTAAAGCCTTCAGAGTTACAATTAATGACTGAGGTGAACAGTCATAGGAGAGGAAATATTGTGTCTTACAGAAAATTGGGTTTTGGATCATGAATAAATTCAGGTTGTGCTTTTTGTCCCAACTATTTATGTACTACATCTATTAAAATATATATTATGGGAAAGGCATTTTTAATCTGTAACTTTCCATGAGGAAGATGTGGATAAAAATCAAGTGAAAGCTTTTGTGAGTTTTTGTCAGTTTGGTTAAAAAATTCTCTTGGTTTAAAAGGAAGTTAATGCTTCTCCATTTTCTAAGCTATTTATTCAGTTTTTGTATATGATATACTTCATTTTTTATAAACTAGGGAAATATTTAATATCTTCAAATGAAATGCTGACTTTTGTGTAAAAAAATATTGATATCAAGTGGGTTTGGTTTTCAGCTTTAAGTTAATGGAAAATTCTGCAAAAGTCCTCTCTCAACTGTTTTCCTCCTGATTTTTTGGAACTTTTGGCAAACCTAAAAGGACTATTATTTCCTACTGCCCTCCCTCAGTCTCTTAGTTATACATATGCAATATTCTTCTGCACAGGCTTTTAATAGCCGGCTCTTAGATTTTATTGTACATATACATGATGTATGGATAATTTTAATTTATGCAAGTATAATGACCTTCCCTCAAGTGAACAGAAATAGTAAAACTTGGGTGAGGATCAGACTTCTGTGTTTGAGTATACCAGAGAAAAAAATTGCAGAGTCTTAAGGTAAATGAGTTTGTTACTCTCTTTTGAATACTTCATGTCTTGGGCTTAATGCCTAATGGAAAGTCAATTGAAAGATTCTTATTGACTTAGTTGTATTTGAATCGGTGCCTAGAGAGTGTACTTTCAGTGAGACTGATGGTAAAAATACCTTTGATTTTAGCGGTTTGTATCCAAGCTAATGAATTTTCCCAGGAAGAGCTTAATAAACTTTAAAATAAATATTCCCAGAATATTGTTTCTCCCAATAATCATCTGTCAAATATGGAATTCTGTAGTGTTATATGAATATCTGTGCAATGCAAAGATTTGGTAAGGCCAGTGGTGGCTTGTGTATGCATGAAACAGTAATGACTTTAAAATCGGATTATTCATGTCCAGGAAGGGCTAAAATAAAAAAAGCACTACTAGGTTTCAGAAATCTGATATTTTAGAAGTGCTTAGCATTCACATCAGTAGCTAAAGTCAATGGAAGCTCAATATAGTCAGCACCTCTGAAAATCAGGCCACCATCATATCAGTTAAGTGGGCATCAGGGATCACTGTGGAGCCCTGGAAAAACTTTGGATCATTACGTTTATCAGGGTTGTGATATTTAATATTCTGCTACCTTGAGGCACAAGAAAATGACTTAAGGCTCATATTATTTAACCCAGAATTCTGTGAATATTTGATATTTCCTAATTATGCTTATATAAATGATATTTATTTGTGATTTTTTTTTTCTCATTAATATATGTGTATGGAAAATGCTATAGGAAGTTTAACTGTTGTGGGCAGTGATTGTTCTTCTCTTTGGGGAACAAAAAATTCAGCAATCAGACTATATGTTAATCTTTAAACTGAAGAAAAATCACAATGAAAGACGGATTTCCAGACTTGCTTATGGGTTTGAATAATGAAAAGCAGTGCAATCAAAAAAGAATCATTTATGGGATTAGACAGGCAGGTGAGAATGCAATTCAATGTACACAAACGTTAAGTTAATTAGAATGGGAGCAATGAATTAATCTAGGGAATTTGGTCTAAATGCAGCAATCATTTACCTCACTGATCAGGTTAAAGATCTGAGACTGTAGGAAAAAAAAAAAATAAATCACTGAAATGGTCAAGCCATGCCTTGAAAACATGCACTTAAGTTATTCTTTTGTATTAGCAGAGATATAGATTAAAAAAACTCTGAAAAGGGATTTTATAATATAAGCTGTTTGTTAGTGCCTCATCTTGAATACTCTGCACAGTCTGTTATTGTGCACTGAGCGACTGTGGTCTGTTCTTGCCATAAACAGGCCAAATTGCTGAAGGAAGGTTATAGAAAGGTGCTAATTCTGGCACAGCACAGACTGATACCTTACTGTATGAAAAATATGAGTGAAATTTGGACAGTTGATATAATTAAACAGTTTGGCTATGACTGCCATCATGGAGCGCTGCAAGGAGAAATCCTGATGCTGGCGTGGAAGGTCCGTTATACCAGCATGGCAGGGCTGATCTCCCAGCTGTGATTTCCTGGTTCCCTAGCCTAGAAAGGAGCTTGAGGGAAGCAATGCCTTTCATCATCTTCCGCTCTCTTGGGATGAACAGAAGTTCTTACTTCTTCCTCTAGCCAGCTGATAACTCCTTTATGCATCCTGCTCCTTTCGTGCTTCTGGGAGGATAAAAGCTTCCTTCGCAAAAAGCATGCTGTATGATGGGGTCACCACCTGCCAGCCCCTTGGTGTGAGAAAATTGCACAACCAGTATGACCCAAGTTCTCAGCTAAAATACCATGTGTCAGTAACAAAATGCCCAAGCCCTCAACACTGATGAAACTCTGGAGGAGCTTTCTTCTAACAAAGATGTAGAGCATGGCTGAGCATGAGTAGATATTTAAAACACTTTTGGTGAGCCCACATACATTAGAATCATCTGATCACAATATGGAAAGAATTGCATGTGACCATAGCGTTGTATGAAATGATCTTGCAGACCAGATCGTGGACTCTTAAGATCCCTTCTGATCTCGCATATCTCAAGATTACATTGTAAATTGAATCCATCTGTTGGCTGAACTGCTTAAGATCCAAAACTTTGTCACTGAATTTGATCGCAAGTCTTTCTTTGACTTTACTGTTGCAAACGGTAGACAAATGGGACTTTTGACCCAGAATGAGGAGAGAACAAAAATATGGAACTTAATTTTTCTGGTGCCTTGTTGAATTTAAAAAAAAAATACTGAAAAGATTAAGAATAGAAGGGGTTTGGGCTGAGTCATGTTATACTAATAACAAAAACTGTGCGTTTTTAAGGACTGAAGTGGACCAATTTAGAGAGGCAAGCTAAAGAGCAAGCATATTTAATTAACATAAACTTGAAGAGGCTCATGACCTCTTCATGACGCAGCTCTAATTTTTTACATTGTTATTTTTAAAGCTCTGAAGTACTGTACAGGTTACGTCCAGTCTTAACGTTCAAGGATTCTTTATTTCTCTTCCCTTTCCCTTGTTCCCTAAGTTGTTTTCCTGCCGTGTCCTCAAAGACAAATTCATGTGCTGCGCATATTCTGCAGTCCCAGTGAATCCCAGGAAAGCAGGTGGCAACCTCCAGGGATCTCAGTGATTACATACCTTTTCTTTCCCATAGAATGAGGCATACCATATAGCTAAAGGAACAGAGGATTCACCTCAGAGGGTGACTGTATGCTGTACTCACATGGAAGGTCTTCTTGTTGAGGACCCTTGTTTAGTTCTGTTTAATTAAAGAACAAAAGCAGCAAAAGCAAAGCAAATAAGCATGTAGTCAAAGTTAGGAGATATATCCTTTTGTGACTAGTTTTTTTTACATATAGGTAACAAATTTCTGGCTACAGAAAGCAGGACAGAAGAATTAGTTTGTAAAGTACATATAAGTGAATAGCCCACCTTTCCTCCATAGCAGCACCTTTCCTAGTTAACTTTATATTCTCTCATTGATGTTTTAGACCCATCCCCATCTAATGAGGTTATTTTAATCCAAAATTTCCTGCACTGGTTACTAGCCAACATCCTTGCATATGAAGGTTACAGACATTTTAATAACTTGGCACCAACTCTTCCAGAACATTGCCATGTATAAAAAGAGCTGATGAAAAATTTAGCAGACATTTTAGCAACCTTATTAAGATTTAAAGAATACTTGGCTATTTGCAATAGTAGAACAGTTGAGATGTTCACTGAAACCTGGTTGATCACCCAAAGGAAGAAGCACCAAATTGTAGGAAATTATTGTGATTATTTGGGGAATAAGAGCTGTGGGTGATTGAGGGTCACTTCCAAGAGCCAACCACTTTTGTCCACCTATTGAGTACTTCTCTGCTTATATCTATTTTATATTTTATTAAGCATATACTATATCTAGTAGTACAATAGTCAGCCCTGATAATCTTTCCTAGCTTGTTACTGCCTAGTTCTTCTCTAATTTTAGAGAATCACAAAAAGATTTGCACTCTGTCCTCCCTATTAGGCATGCCTGGGGGTGTCTGGGCTTAAAAGCAAGTGGAATGTATGTGTACCCCATGTATTAGAAGCCATGAAAGTACAGGGTGTAGGCAGGTTGTAGGCACTTTGGGCTGATAATGTATGGTTTGGGAAAAAAAAGACAGAGGTGAGGAATGGCATCACTTTCGGAGTATCCTAGACAATGCTTTTAGCTCCTGATGGCAGCTTGAATAAGAGAGAGTGACTCTCAGATTGCTATGACCCATTGAAAGAGGGCCAGGTTTGCACAGGACAGATCAAGGTTTGTTTCTTATGAATATAAGCCAGAACCCAAGATCTGGCCCATTAACTCCATGTCTTTTAAATTTATGAGCTCTAAGTAAGGATAAGCATACAGTGTGCGCTGCAGCACAAAGTACCAGTGTAGCAGTTTTTCAGTGAACATGTGGTATGAACAATATAATTTTTAATACCAGTCAGAGAGATTAGCCTATTGATGCAGAACAAGGCTAGGGGAAAAGTACTGCTAGTGGCCTAAACAGATTCTGATCCTAGCTCCAAACAATTTTCATTCCACCACTTCCACTATTAATTTGTCTGAAGAAACTGCAGAAATATGAGTAAGTATGAGCAGGATCTACATCAGGCCAAAAACCTCCTGCTGGAAGGTGAAAGGTACAGAGGCAATTTTACAGAGCCTGCTGCTTTGCTTCAGGCATTTGTTTAAGTAAACATTGCTATTACAGTTAATCACTTTGTGCTAATAAGGAAAGCTCGTCTTAATACTATTCTGTTTTTGTGAGATATTACCTTAATTGTAACTCATAATTACTTAATTAGACGATGTATTTAATTCAGGCTTTGCTCTGTGATGCCTCCATGTCATCACCAAACTGGAAACTTGTTTTAATATTTAATGCTGGTTTGCTTTATTTTCTTCCAGCTTGTTTTATCGTCTTGAGCCTTTCTCACTTTTGACTTACACTATTGTGTCAGTGAGGAGTAACTATATTAAAAACACTGAATTTAATCCGGTGTACCAGTGGGTAGAACTGAACACACCAGGCCTGGTTCTTACTTTCATCCAATTTAGTTACTGAACTTTTACAATCTCTGACACTAATTCATTGCACCAGGGTCATGCAGGACATTGAGCCAGCGCAGGGAATTTATCTGGATTTCTGAAACTCAGATTACCAGTTATATCTTCATCTGCTTTTCAGTTACGTGCCTGTGCTGTCTAATCATTTTCTCTCTTACCTGAGCATGACACGCTTCATGTCAGTGCATCTCCAATGCTGGTGTATCGCTGAGCAGTCTTTTCCTTTCTCTCCCACCAACAACCATAGATGTATAATATTTGCCTTCCCTATCAATCTTATAGTTATTCTTTCCATTTGACAGTGGGCTGCTGCCTCTTTAAGTCTCTTTTTGTTTTTTTCACTTAGATCATGCCAGTCCCAAGAATTTCTGCAACAATAATAGACAGGATAAGGGTTTAATGAACTGATGTTGTCAGTGTTCTGGTGGTTTATGCTTAACGTTACAATCTCACTAACAACAGGTGAGTTTTCCTGTTAAGTGTTTGGAGAGGCTTAAATATCTCTCTGTTCATGAAAGCCCATTTACACTGAAGCATTCTGATGCTCCAGAGGGTGGATTAGCTGAAGGAACTGACTTATGCATTTCTTGGCTTTCGATAATTACCTATCTCACATTGAGTAAGGGATGCCAAGGGACAAAGGAAAGACACTGGTCCTTCACTTTCGCCAGTTCTGTGTGAAATTATCCTGAAGCCTTCAGTGCATCAGCATGAAACTACTAAAGTGGCCTTAACTTCTTGTGCTAGAATTTGTCGGTGATAATCTGTGTTCAGTCAAGGACCAAATGTAAGTCCAGCTATTCCCTCAGGGAGATGTAAATCGTGCTTGCTGCTGCAGCTTTATACATTCTTTACGGTCTAGGAAGTGTTCCTGCTCGTACAGGACTGGAAAGTCTTCCCTCTGCATATTCTGCTGTTGGGTTGAGTACTCCTCTTCATCCTGGGCTTCTGGATTGAAGGATGGGATTGAAGCATTACATCCTCAATGGATCTCATCATGCTCTATTTTGAGGCTGGAATTTCTTGTTATTTTCTGTTCAGCGTTCACCTTTGGTGGGCTTGCAATTTACTGCCTATGCACTAAATGCTACAGACTGCCTTCTTCCTGTTCACTGTGAAACCCCATTAATGTCCTCAAGCCTTATTGTTCCCCATATGTTTTTGTTTTGTTTTTTTTTTTTTTCCCTGACCCCGTGAATTCCAGGGAACAACAGATCGTTCCTGGAGCAAAAGTACCCAGCTTTTCCCTTGCATAGCAGATGGAGTTTTTAAGACTTGCTGTGGATTATGTTGCGGTGCCTTCTCATTTAGGGGCAAGCACAAAGAGCATTATCATACGTGAAGCTACTTTACAGTAACTTCTACCAATTAAAATAAAAAGTGAAAAGATTATGCTATAGAGCCTTAATAACCACTCAGCATATTTGATAATGTCACTGCTGTCGGTATCATATTCACCACTATGTTTAATAGCCGAACAGATGCAGCACACTAGAGCACCACATGGTATGCAGCAGCAGGGAGTCCCATTTGACAAGTTGGTTTTGTTTTATTTCCTTCCCAGAGAGCCTTCCCTGATATCCGAAGTTGCTGTAATGTTTTGGTTTGCTATTCAGCAACTGGAAAAAGGCAAGGGGATTCTGTACTGCTTGTTTTCGAAGCGGAAGTACTATGAAATTCCTAATAAAGCTAATATAAGGCATGTTTTAATGTAAAATTGTCAGCCCTTGATCTGAAAAGGGTTGTATTTTAGCAGGTAGTGTATATCTGCATGCACAGGTTGCTAGTAGTATAGCAACTATGCTTTTTTTTGGAGGTGGCTTCAGGGTCTGGGGATTTTTTTTTTTTTTTTTTTAATTGCAAGATTTTGTGTACACGTCTGCAAGTCACTTTGCACAGTGAGCAATAACTCTTGGCTGTAAAGGTGCCACGGGATGCTGCGGTTGTTTGGTGCGTCTAGATTTGCTCTCTATGGAACAATTCATAGGAGCGTTTTGTGAGACTTTCCAATCTTCTAATTGCTTGCCTGGAAAAACACCTGAGTATATACTCTGAGGCTAAAATATGATGGCTATGCACTTATATTCTAAAAAATCTCAGGATAATACAGAGTAATAATGAAACCCTGGCAAATAACTTGGGTATTTGTTTCCAGGAAACATATAATAAAGATAGGAACAAGATAGAAAGTGCTGCAAGAATTATGTTGTCTACCTCGTATTACCTGATCCATAAATAAACACAGAAAGTCCCTTGGTTGTAATTCCTGTTCCTTATTAATGTGGTTATATAGGTAAAGCTAGGTGCTGCCAAGGGCTAAATTCATAGGCAGTGTCTTCCCCAGAGCTAAAAACTTGTCACAGCTTTGTGCTCAGCTGATACGCTCCTTTGGAAGATACTTAAGATTTCTGGGTTTCTATTCCTGATCTACTTTTTAAATATTTTGCTGGCTATTTAAACTGACATTCTTAAGGCATTGATTTTCTTTTCTTCTTTCTTGCTTTTCGCTGCATATTCAAGCTCAAAATAAAAAGCACCAGCACGTCTCCTTGTCACAGCTGTAGTGTGGTACGTGATGACACCAAGTTGTGCTAGCGTGGGAGGAGGGGAGACAGGGGTTGCAAGCGCTGTGGAGAACTGATTAAAATTCAAAATGAGCTTGATAAAGTGGAGAAATAGTCTGAAATCAGGAAGATGAATTCTACAAAGGAAAGCGCTGAGTTCTGTACCTAAGAAGGAAAAATCAAATGCACAGCTATAAAATGGGGAATAATTGTGGCCAAGAAGCAGTTCTACAGAAGTTACAGCTGATTGCAATTTGCTGCAGAGACAGACGTTCATCGGTCTGGGGTGTATTGACGGCATGCGGGGTGGCAGAGGAGGCAGAGAAGTTAATTGTTCACTCAGTGCTGCTGGGACCTTAGCTGAAGAAGTATGTCTAGTTTTGAGTGCTCAGCTTTGAAAAGGAGGTAAGCAAATTAGGCAGCCAGTAAAAAAACCAGCAGTATACTCTAGTTTAATTAACATGTAGCTCCTAAGAAGGAAATGAAAGAATGGGCTCTGTTTTGTTTATAAAAGAGAAGACAGGGAATGACTGGATGTGAAAACTGTCTTTTATTACATGTAGGTTGTTATTAACAGGGCTGTGGCTAATTTGTTTTGCCTGTCTGCCAAGATAAGGTAAGAAATAGTTGGTTTAACTTGCAATAATGCTATCAGGTATTGGGGAAAAAATTTCCAACTATGTTTGATGGTTAGTAGTGGAGCAGGTTATGTAGGCAGGCCCTGTCAATTTATGCTTTCAAGATTGGACTATGTTCCTATGGGTAATGGGAACACCATGGAGACTTCTCGTGTATGTTTTTGCTAAAGTTAGCCTAGATGTACTTGCTGTTACCAGTGAGTGATGGGTGTAGAGAGGTCTTCTTAAGCTGTACACTTCCATTTATGCTGCAGTTTTTAACTGGGAGGCTTAAGTCCAGGAATGATTTAAAATGAATGCTTAGATGTAAGCACAATGAGGTTCTCTGTTTTCATTCCTAAAGACACAGAAAAAGGAGGGAGTAAGCTGCTGCTAAGCATTTTCTTTTAATATCCACTGGTCTGAGTGTCATGAGTAAACTCCAAGGTGCACAGCAGCCTAAGGTAGAACCTGCTCTCCCTTTGCTATATCAACATCCCCTTTTGTTTAACACTAGCCAGCTGATTTGCCCCTATATGCAGGAAAGAATTTGAATCCATATGTCTGAGAATTGTTCTCCGGCCAAGCAAAGGCCTGTTGGGGTGTTGTTCACCAACTGTTGGCATGTGCCTTCTCTTCAGCTTGTGGGAAAGATGGTGGTGATGTAACTAACTTTGCCTCCTCGCCCACTTCTCAAATGTTAGCAAGTGTTTGCTTTGGTTGCTGTGTGGGAGTAGTGAGGTAATTTGAATCGTCCCGGTGTAAATCTAAAATAACATGAGCGGGCTAAATAGATTACTGCACAAAACTCATTTGATTATATTGCAAGAATAACGTGCAATTGGGGTGAATTTATTTTTCAGGTTTTTGAGCTGTTTGGTCAGTTCATTGGCTGCAGATATACCTGCACAGCTGTGTGAAATGTTTTTTAAGTTTTCTTGTCACAATAGTGCATGCATATTATCTAAAAGATAATTGTTCACAAATCATGGAAGTTAAGCTTTCCTGTTTCATTTATAAAAAAGACTCTCTGGTTTCTTAACACCAGTGACTATTTGTGAGGAGGCTTTCTAATGCTTTTAACAGAATGTTGATTAAAAAATCTCCTTTAGCTATAACAAGTTGTCACAGCTTCAGGTTCATATTGTAAAAGCTCAGTACACTTTAAGTATGTACGAGGTTTTATCTTTTTTGGCGTTGTTCTCTGGGAGTAAATCTTGAAACTCTGTACATGCCTTTGTCAGCAGAGGTATTCTGGGGTTTCCCCTGCAGCAAAGGCAAGGTATTGCCCTGAGCACCAGCCATGCTGCATCTACAGGAACTTGGTCTGGGCTAAACCAGCTTGGGTTTTGGGTTATCATTTTGCAGTGACAGCTGAGGGTGGCCTGTTTAGATGTGAACTGGTAGCATTGCTCTTCTTCTGATGTCAGCAATGTGCAGTAGAGAAGGAGCATGCATTTGCCTCTGTGTCAAGGAAGGTAAACCTCTCCCACTTGTGGCGTCCCCTCCTTTAATCCTACTTGCCACCCGCTTTTCCCCAAGTTGTGTCATGCAGCTTCACCAGCTATTTTGCACTTCTGCAGCTGCAAAGGTAGGTCATAGATTTGCTTCGTTGCCCCAAAATATAGAAGTCATCCAGGCTGGTAACGTATCTCCTTTCATCAAGTTGGAAGAAAAACTATGAATAAAATCATTGCTGTGACTGTGTCAGGATTGTCACTTTATCTGTCTTGTAATGGAGATGTTGTTCAGCATTACTAATTACAATATTAATCTTCACTGTCCCCTGACACAGGTGTAATATCAGGAATACTAGTGCATGACAAATTTATTACTTTTGACCCTCAGAGGCACCAGTCACAAACACTTTTGGTTTGCTGGCAAACCTAATTAATTCCCTACAGTCCTTCCTTTTCTCAGTGAAAATATTTGAGAGATTCATGCTGTGTTTTTCCTATAATGTACAGTAACATTAAAAATCGAGACTGAAATGGTCTTGTGTGAATCATGTTCTCCCACACACGTGCTATTCATAAAGTGATTATCAGAAATATTCCTTGCATTGTTAGTATTTCTTGAAATTATAGACAGGATTGATTTCTACATCTGATTTTTTAACATGTAAGTTTATGCTTTAGAAATCTTACTGACTTGGAGTATTTTTTAAATTGTTTTTTAAGTATTAGCTTGCAAGTGAGTTCCTAATCACAAGTAAATGACTTGTGGTGAGTTGGAGGGTATAGAGAAAGCAAATTAGATTCATGAAAGCACTAATTCCCTCTTCAGGAGGCGGAGAAGGTGGTGGAGCTTTCCCTCTGTCCTGCTCCACTACGGTTCCCTGTGGGCCTGACTAGATCTGAGCAAGGCTAAATTATGGTGTTAAGGGAAAAACTGGTACTCGTCCCTTTGGTCCTACTGGGGAGGTGGTAGCAGTGCTTTGACTCTTAAGGCTGCTTTTTAGGAAGTTAGTGGGCTTTTCTGCTACCGCTTGGCTGGCCCCTTTATAAATGCTTAAGGTGGGATGCTTATGTTTGTTTTTTTCCACCACTTTAAGCACATGCACCTATCTCAGGAAAAATTTATGGGTTTTCAAACTTCTCTTATTTAGATCTAATGTAGCTTAAAACCATCAAGCCTTACCCTGGTAGGTGCAAGTCAAGGGCTACCCATTTAATAACTGTCCACGTGTTTCTGTTCACCACTAGGCACTGGATACAGAAGGAGAAAGATCAGTGATCTGATCTAGGTGGTAGTGCTGTGTAAGTTAGAGGATTATGTTTTTACAGTCTCATTTCTCAATGGAAACTGGAAGGTGGAAAATTTTTAGAATTGCGATAGAATGTACAAGTGAAAGCAAAAGGACTCATTCATTCCTCAGTACCACTAACCAATTGGTGCTGACTTCAGTGGGACTGCGAGAAACCTGGATTCAAATCCTTTCCCCACCTAGTTCAGACTGGGACCTGATCCAGACTCACAGACCATAGCTTGAGGGCTTTAATATCAACTTTTGACTTGCCTTGGTGACTGAATCTTTGTTTCATTTTGTGTTTCTAAAAATGTAAAATTTTTATTTTTGTTGATGTAAATCAGGAAGGAGATAGTTTTCAACACTTACTTTCTTTTTTATTTAATATTTGTGAAAGAAATAGTTTTCTAGCCAGTCTTAGTGAAAACACATCTTCTATATATTGATGACAAAATGGTCCTACTTATTTTATGGTCATTATAGTCCTGATTGCTGTTGCTTGTTGTTGCTAAATTCAAGATCCACATAGCAATGACTTCCTTGTAGAAGCTGGCTGAAACATTTTCAGTCAAAATTCAGGTTGGAGATTTACTTTATATCTTGTTAAAATAAATGAAAAGAATTCCTAAATGTATTTTCTATAATTGTTTAGAAGTGCGGGAGGCAAGGAACTTGAAGAGCACTGCAACAGTTGCACAACATTAGGGACATATTAAAAGAAAAATGTCACTGTGCACCAGCTCTTAACATGAAACACAGCATATTTGCACTTTCTAGAACCCACGGTACATTTCCAAAGGCTAAAACCTTTTCTAAATCCCTTAATACTGCTGAATTTATTATGTCTCCTTAGCACAATTGAATATGTCTGGAGATGTGGACAAGGGACATGACGATTAAGCACTGTAGTGATGGAAAAGACAGAGCAATTAGGTGAAACATTCTCTTGTATGTTGTAGTGGGTATTTCCCTAGCTGTAAGAGTTTTATGCATTTTTTTTTTATTACCAGTTCTAGCCACCTGAGATATTTTAAATCTGGATTCTGTATCATATTTGCTTGATTTATTAACACCCCCAGGAAAACACAGGCAACATAATGATTCTCTGTATCAATCACTTTTTATAAAACTTCCAAAAGATTTAGTAATTCTAACCAAAAATTAATGCATTAGAAGCATTAGTACATACATGAAAGATGGTTTTTAAAAGGCTTTTTACTGGTTTAACAATAAATAACCTTTTAAAAGCCAGCTGCAACTCCCCATTTTATTTCCTGCTCATAATGAATTCCTACTCTAAGTATTTTAAGGCTCTAAAATTAGATAGAGTCCTAAGCTGCTGGGTTTGGTTTCTATCAGCTATCATGCAATTAAGAGGATATTTGTGATGGCATAAGTGTAAATGGACAAAAGTCTCATCACTGTTCACGCAGAACATTTTGGTCACTTATTGCTCACCTCACATCCTCTGAATAATAGAAAATAAATCAGTATGGGTTGCAACTGGAGAGTGTTCTAATGGCTGGTGTTATATCTGTTATATTCTTGACAATTCAAAATATTCTTTGATGAAGACTGTGTCAATGAATTTGCTTCATTATATTTTTTCTAATTTCCAAGATATTTCTGGTGCAGCATGTACTCGGTGTATAATAGAAACCTGTTATTCAGAGCTTGCGTGTGTGTTGCATTTTGAGCTTTTAATAAATGTAGACATTTCTATTTCTGATTGTGGACCTGCCACATAACACTTTTTTGCTGCATCATAACCAAAAAAAATGGTTCTAGCATTAGAAGCAGGTAATCCATAGGATCACCTGGCCAACATACAGCTCTTTAATTTAAGTTACTGATCTTAGTGTTAACTGAAAATACCAAGCCAAAGAAGCTTCTTCAGTGTTGCATCACTGCCTTGTTCACTTCTTTGAATGAAAATTTTAAATCTTAAAACCATTTACTTACCTTCTCTTTGATTACAATATTAGGCTTTTAAAATAATGACAAAAAGGCAATCATAATAAATCATATACAAATAATAGACCTAAACGGGAAAAGTTTTTTAATGCCTTGTTTCTTTTTTTTTTCCCCCTTCATAAGGCACAAGATCATGTATTTGTTCTACTTTTTGTTGCTGTTCCAGAGCAGTACAGTAGAAGCTAATTACAGTTTCAACGGTGTTAGTTAAAATAAATTTAGAAAACATAGCTCATGCCAAAAGCACATATCTCAGGTTCTTTATGATGGCATTAAATTAGCATAAAAGGTGGATTCATTTTATATCCTTCTGATATTGGTGTTTCTTGGTCATGTTGTCAACCTTTTCTGCAAGGTCATGAACACTAGGTGCTCATTTATTATTATTATTAGTAGTAGTAGTAGTATTGTTTTAAGGAATGTAGTGTAAGTTGCACCTTCTGATAATGGAAATAAAACTGGTTTTGCCGGACTGTGGGAAGGGGAATGAGTAGTGAAAATATGCCTAGCTGCCATCTCAGTAACAAATGTAGCAGAAAAGTGCATCTCACTGAAGAAGTGCAGTTCTGAAACAAGATTTCTAACCTCTGCATGACTTAAGATCATTCATTAATAAAATGAAGTGCAAGGTTCAAGGATACAGAGCTTTGAGTTTGATTGCAACACTTCTTTGAATATACAAATCCAGAGCCTAAGCTGGGATCCCCTTTTAAACAAAGCCTGCCTAGATACATGCATGAATGCTTCAGTTGTGCAGTAAGAACCAAATGGATGTACTGCTTTTAAGATCTGTCCTGTGATTCTCATTGAAAAGCATAAATGAATTTTTAATTCACACCTGTGGCTTCTGCACAAAAAAATATCCTGAGGAAAAGGTGTCAGACTTGATTGCTAGAAAATTTGTTATAGCTACATTATGTATCAAAATTGTTATACTGAATGACAATTTCTATTATTTTCACAAGGTCCATTCAGTTTAATTATAATTTACCACTCAAGTATACCATTCTCTTCATGTTAATTTTCAAATTATTCTTGCTTTTGCTTTAATAGCTATTGATGAGTCATAGAAAGTGCACCTAATTAATACCTCTGCACATTGCTACAATTAAACATTAATCAGATTTGATTTTTAGAGTAATGTGCTACCAGTCTTATAATCTTCTAAGTTACAACCTGATAAAAATTTCATTACCCTAGTTATAAAGTACTCAGTGGGGAAGGAATTTCCATTTAGTGCATTTAATGCATAGTGGTGGCTTCTATATAAATTTTACACTCCTCCTACATCTCTATAGATAAATTGCTTAGAAAATCAGAAGTAGTGATACAAATTAAACTGACTTTCTAGAGATAAGTTTTCCAAAAAATATTCAATTGTGAGATTGTCAGAAGGATCCAAGCGAAGCAATGGACGATATTTTTGTTAACATGGGATGACAGTGTTTAGTCAACGTATTTCCTTCTTCCCTTTCAGTTTAGAAGGGAAAGTCAGTGGATGTGAGCATGAAACAATGCATGAACTTTCAAAACCCACCTTAACAGTGAGTTTCACACAGTTGGTATAAGCAGTTGAGCCTGGTTGGTCTGTCATTTTTTTTTTTTTTTTTTTTCTTCTAACTGTTGGTTGGGGGAAAAAAAAAAAAAAAGGCAAACCAATGTTGGATCCCAGCATGTCAGAATGGACAAATGACTGACCTGTTGATCAGTGGTTGCTGTCGAGTTCCTCATTTTCAGCAGCGTAGACACAAGGCATCTTGGGGCTGTGTGCTCCTCTGCTCTTGGTCACTGCTCCCTCCTGCCACCACCAATTCCTAGACTCAGAGAAAGGCTGTTGGTAAGTCAAGGGATATATGACAAGAAGTGGACAGGTGGGGAATTAACTTTATCACATCCCTGAAACTTATCTCTGACTCTATTAGCTTGCTTTCAAGGGTGAAAAATCCTTTTCAAATCCGCTGAAGTTCAGAGCAACAAGATGGAACGAGCTCTGTGTCATAGGTTAGCTCTCCCACACCATCTGGAGCTTAGAGGTATTTCTTACATTTTTTTCCTGAGGCAGCTAAACTCCCTATCTTTATTCAATAAAAAAGCAAGAGATAACTTGATCTAGGCAAGGGCACAGCAAAGACGGTAGATAACCTGTTAGAACAGCTTTTGGTGGAACTGGAGAGATTCCAACTTTTATTCTGATTCTTAACAGGTTCAATTAACCCTATGCTTCTTACTCAAGCTTATTGCATTGACAGAGCTGATTTGTTTAATGCTCTGGCATCTCTTCCTCGTGCAGCAAGTTTGTAAGAGGAACACTCGATTTAGAATTTGTTTTGTTGAAATAATTTTGTTACAAATCCAGAACCTTAGACTGTTCAACCAGTTGTATCTATAAATCATGTCATGAAAATATTGGGACCAGTATTACTGGGGGGGGAAAATGAGTTATGAAGCTGTCATTTCCCTAAATTGAAAATGTAACTGCCTGCATCATAACAAACACAAACATAAGCGGCAGCCTGTTTAAAAGATGGGTCATATTTTATCCCTGTTGTGCTTGTGCAGAAAGGATGAAGTTTCTTGGTCCCCTCATGGATGTTGTTGAGTCAGAAGGAATTGGTAAGGTCTACTGTGAGGGCAGGGTTTGAGAGCCCTGTAGCAATAGACTGTACATACTGGAGCTGTGCTCCATCAGGGCTTTGTGGGACTTGGAGAGGTTTAAATGAGCATGCGTGGAGTGGTGGCTCCCGAGCTGCTGCACGTGAATGCCCTGGCTCCTCTACCCCGGCAGAGGAAAGGCTCCTTGGAGAGCCCTGTGCTTGTGAGCTGAGCAGCATGGTTCTGCTCCGTCTCTTAAGGGGAGCGGTGTTGTGTGTTCACCAGTGTGAAATCACCGTGGGCTCCAGCGTGCTGCGTTCTGGAAGGGATGGCCCATCCACAGAGAGCTGACCCCGCGGCTGTTCTGATCTTTGGGAGGGTACCAGTGTGGCTGTAAACACCGCACAGGCTGTGGACTGAAAAATATTCAAACATAAAATCTTGAAATGTCCCCGTAAGCTGTATGATTTCCTTTAAGTCTGTAGGGAGGATGCTGACTCTGAGTTATGCTGTTGTCCAGAACACATAACATAGTGTAAGAAAAGCAAATATCCTTATTGCTGCGTTCTGTCATAAATGAAAGTTATGTCCATTGTCATTTGTTTTGTTTCCCCACCCCCTTAAATTTTACATATCTTTTTAAGAGGTAGCTAACAATAGTTTCCTTCTGCTACTACGTTTCTATAGTAATATTTATGGTTACTTATTTATTTTTGTCAAGGTTCATTCTCTCTCTATTACTTTATCCTTTGGGTACTACATCGCTCATGATTATATCCCTGCTGTGCTTGCCATCAAACCTCTGCTAAGCCCTGTTCATAAAGGGTTGGTTTTGTTTTTTCCCAAGACTTTAATGAAGACTAAATGTCTGGTGCATTGGTGATATCACCAAGAGATTCTACTGCAAAATCAATCATAAAGAGGTGTAAGAATGTTTTTTAAGAGGAAGAAAATGAATTAATTTTATATTTTAAAGGCTATTTGGAATAAGGAAGTAAAATATCATTCAGAAATTTAAAAAAATAAAAATAAAAAAAAATTCCAAACTAGTCATTTGGCCTACACCTTGAAAGATAGAGCTCTGAAATAACTTCCCTCCAGATCCCTTCCCCAGAACTACTTTTCTAGTCTTGACATCTACTGGTTATTTCAAATAGCTGTGGGCACAAGATAGGGCTTTCAAAAAGTAAAAATTTAATGTTACACTCGGCTCTTATTCATAGTAGCAAATATGGTACAGACTCATGCACTTTTCAGAGGGTCTCTGCTGCATCAATGATAGGAGAAAGGAGACTGGCAGAAAGGAGAGTTCTTGAAAAATGTGAAGTACATGCCCTAGCATGGAGATTTAAGCACTCTGATCTTGAATTCTTTCATGTGTTTTCTTAGAAAAAGCATTCAGCATCTGATATGAACCCAAACAGAAAGCAAGAACTGGCAACTTAAATTTTTAATAGACGTTTCGTTCTGGTGGTTCCTAAATTGAAAACATTGGTGTGCTTTTCTTTCTCAATATGTAGTTTATTGACCCAATCAACATTAGCAGCCTAAAGTGATATTGCTTGTTTTTAATTGAGCCAAGCTGCTACCAAAAGAGGTATATATCAAACATCCTTGTAAAAAAAAAATAAATAAATGGTCAAGGTCAAATTCCCTTCTGTGCGTGAACTATCTGGAGGACCCAGGAAACCTTTTTGCCCTCAGTTATTAAAAAAATAAATAGGTCCACTTGCCAAGTTTTCTTAGACTTTTGATCTATTCCATGATAATTTTTAGCAGCATTTTAATGGTCAAGTATTACAAGTGTGCATTTTGGATTTACTGGTAATGCTGGTGATCTTTAGAAGTACTTTTTAAAAGGCACTTTTAATGAGAATAAAACGTGCAGAACACTAAAACAAAATATTATTACTGCTAGGAAAGAAATTACATGGCTATTACTAGGGAGGGATTTTTGCCCATTACTACTGTCATGTGGTTTTAGAACAACTGCTCAAGTTGTGTCATAAATAAGGAAACTGATGTTGCTCTTACACTCGGACATATGATTTTCCTCAACGATCTGCCCTAAATAAGGCCCTTATAAAAATAAGCTTTATTTTGCAAAGTAAGTGTTTAGCTTTGCCTCTGAGTTTTGAGCAGGTACACTGATTTCACTTGGACAATGTGTAGACCTAAGAATGTCTTTGGGTTTCCCTCCCACCCCCCACCCCCGCCAGGATCAGAGCTTGAACTACTGTACCACCCATTTACGTGTGCGTGTGTTTGTATGTAGTACCTTTCAGTGTTACATGGACTCAAAAGTGTTTCTGGACTGTTACCCTTGTATGTAAGAAACTAATGCACAGGAAAACTATTTTGTCCATCAGACATTAATGCAAAGTATGACAGAAGGGTTATTGTTTTGCTTGATTTATAGCCTGATCTATAGATAGACCTCAAGCAGAAATGCTAACCTTTCCAGATAAAGTCAGTAATGCAGCAGTTTTATTATTCATTTAAATGTCTCTAGGGTAGTGACCTCTTTTTTTTATTATTATTATTACTTTAAATTAATTTCTGGAACTAAGCCTATGCTTTTGTGTTTGTCTCTCAGTTCTGAGCCTTGGGCAAGATGTAGGGCTGGGCAGAAGATGACCAGCACAATGCATCTTGATAACCATGACAGTTCTCTCTTGGCCAAGATAAAATACAGTTCTACCTGGATAGTAAATGAAAAAGATGAAACAGTGTAATGTTTGCTTATGCCTCTAGCAGTAAGGTTTATATTTTTTCCCCTTATTTTCTAGTTTGAGGGGGGTGATACCTTGTCCAGAAATGGCCTTTTATTCTTGTGGTAGTTCAAAAGGCACATGATGGCTGTTGGAGGCTTTTGATTTTCAAGGTAAAGAGTTTGGTTTCCGAAGAAAACAGGTTTCTGTAATCATTGTGTCCATCAGTCGATCAATCCTATTTTCCTCCAACAGCATTTGAACCTTGTTTTAGACAAATTTAGTAGAAGCCTAAGGTATCAAAGGTACTAAATTCTTGCCTTTTTTTCTTTCTTTTTTTTCCATTTCTTTCTTTTTCACCAAAATAAAAGAAAGAAAAATCAGCAGCTCAGTAATAGGGGAAAACCTATTAATTTCCCACTGGGAGAAAGGTAAGGAAAACTCAGATATTATCCATCCTATTTGTCAGTAGCTGAATGGTCAATCAGTGTTTGAACGTTTTGGCCAGCTGACCAGCTTGTGTGTAACTTCAACCTAGGGAAGACATTTGCTGTCTTTTATTGACATGACATAAGAAGATAATAGGAGAAACAGGAAAACTGTTTTTTTTGAGAGGCTGTAGGAGTCTGGAGAGGGGGCTATTGACATGGGAGGGAGAGAGGAACATCAGAGACAAATCAGTAAGAAAATGGCTTGGTTAATTATGCTTACAGAACAGTCTGTTGAAGATTCCTGTGAAATAGAAATGGTAAGCCAAGAGCAGTTCTCCTTATTCCCTTCTTCTTAGTGTGGCAAAATTTTCATTTTTGGACACCAAATATTCTTCTGATGAAGCAGCACACTAATAAGAGCAGAAATCCCACAGTGCATTTTGCTTTTAAGTATTATTTTATGTTGATTTTGTGAAGCTTAGCAACAATCGTAAGCTAGTTTATTACCCAAATTCAGCTGTGTAAAACAGTTCTAACCCACCAGCTATGCTGCATCTTTCCTGATTTCCTTTGGGGACCACACCTAGTCCAGCTGTACCAAGCTACCGTGTAATTTTGAAAAATGGTTTACAAATGGACCATCACAGTAATCACTGTAATATGTCCTAACCAAAAAAAAAGAAACCTGGTGAAATCTAAAGCCAGGTTTCCAAAGTTTGTAGTCTTGAACTTAGAACTAGGACTTGTCATTCAAAAGAGTGATTAATAAAAGATTATTTTACCAGGAGGAAGGAATGGCATCAGCCTCAGGTCATTGCAGAGGTGATTTAAAGTCTCTGGCATTTCTTGAATTTTCAAAATAACAGATAGACTTGAGATATATGAAGCTGAAAAGAAAGTAGTTTCAAATAGGTTAAAATAGCTTTTAAAATTCAGTGGTTTTTATAGCTTGTCCTCAGTTCTTAAGTACCTTGAATTATATCCACCTGTGATTGTAACAGCTTAAATGAAGGTAAAAGTATACAGTACTATGAGTGCTCAGATGTAAAATTTACAGTATTCTCATTGCTTTGCTGGGTCAAGACTATGTAAGCCAGGAGAATATTAATATATTAGAAGGCTATATCATACAGCAGGGGGGAAAAATTAATGAGGCAGATTTAGTATGATTTCAGGCAACTGACAAAACTGGTTTATAACTGCAGAAAGTATATAAGTTATGTATGAAGTCCTTCCAGCTAAAAATAATAGTTCATGTAGTTTCCCACTGTGGGGGTCCAATGAAAATATTGCTATGATATATATATTAGTAGACTCTTAAGTATTAGCAGAAAAGCTTCTAGAATGTATAGTTTATTGATGCCTATTTCTGTTGCTAAACCAAAATATTTATAGCAATATGTAATGAGCAGATTATCATTCATAAAATATGCAGTCATAAAAATGAGAAATAGTGGGATTATTAGCAGCATTCAGCAGTAGAGAGGCTGTCGCTTAATGGTTTCCTCTTTCTCTAGTCATTATCACTGCAGCTGTGAATTATAGTATTGCATTTCAGTGGATTCACTAGAAGAATTTGTCTAGATAAAAAATAATAATAATTAAAAAAATAAGGAAATAAAATGTTGTGTGTTTTTTTTTATCCTGCCCTAGTAATTATGGTTACAATTCTGACTGACGTGTGCAGAACTTACTCTGGAATTTTGACTCTAACACATAACAGCTATGGTAATATACTGAAGAGAAATTGGTACATAAATAAACTGATTTTGTAACCATTAATTTTGTAGAACAAAATTCTTATTATATGTAGGCATAAGTAAACATTACATATGAGCACTTGCTGAAGTCAGCTCATATTTCAAATGGACTGTTTGCGTAATTAAGCATTTTGAGTCAACTCTTGATGAAATAGACACACTTGGTCAAGTAAAAGTGCATAACACACCATTCTCACTGTTACTTTATTTCTGTCTCCGTTATTGTGTTTGAAATCTATTTCTGTTACGATCTTTAGAAATCATCATCAACACCTAGACAATTTGTGTTTCCTCACAATCATTATTGGAAGAAAGAACACCACCAAACCCAAAATAAATAAACAAACAAAACCCAGCAGATAGCAACTGCAAATCAAAAGTGCTTTCGTGTAGAGGAATGACTCATTTGTTAGTAATTCTAATTAATATCAGTTGTAAAAAGACCAAGACTGTAATCATGTTTTATGAAAAGAAATCCTCTTGAGTGGCCGAGGTGGTTATATTCTCTTTTCCAAAGTCGCCTGTGGAGATTTTCAGGGATGCAAAGGCTAGTAAGTTGTGAAGTGTTAACTGACTTTCAGTGAGTACATTTTATTTATTTATTTATTTATTGGTCTTTGAAAATCTTGCTTTTATTATTTTAGGGGCTGTTGATATTGGAGAGTTTTATGATCATGAGAGCTCCAATCACTTTTCCTAAATAACTTTAAGTATTTTGAAAAATTATAGTTTGAATTATATGAATTGAAACAATAGCCTACAACTGCATATAATGAGTAGTAAAGGAACGACAGTAGTAACAAAAACGAGAGCATAATGTAAACTAATAGAAGTGTACAGCTTTTAAAGTCTATGAATAAATGAATCTAGTACCAGTTATTGTAGACTGCTGTATGATCAGCCCAGGTTCACTGACTTTTGTGGGTGTTACAGCAGAAGTGCTTTGTGAATAAACATTTGAAGGCCATATAAAATATTTTGGAAAGTGCTACATGCTCAGTGAACAATTAGGAGAAATGGCAGATGTTTTTTTTTGAAAAAACTGTGTATATCAGAGTATTTTACATATTTTTATTTTCATGCTATGTGCTTTCTTACTTGGCTTAAAGTTGAAATCAAAGCATAAATGGCCAACAAACTGTTCTAAAATAGCTTGGTTTGGCACACAACTTACCGTAGCCCTCCTTCCTTTGCTAAAATGCAGGTGCTCTTTTATATGTTATGTTTCTAATGGTTGTTGGTAAGCCAAGCAGAAGGAAGGGGGCTGAAATGCAAGTTGTTCTAGAATTTCCTCAGTAGAGTTTCTGTGCTGAGTTGCTGAAGTCAAAATTTATCTTGGGAATTTACAGGTTTTGCCAACACCTGCAGTGATGGCTTCTCACATAGAGGTGCTGTTTCTGGTTGATGCTGGTGAAGGAGCAGGTGCTTGTCCTGTCAAACAGCTAATAGACTCAGAGTTAGGCAGTCACCCAGCGTACAGCAGACAATGCTCAGGTTTTCCTTCCATCTTATTCAGACAAATAATCCAAACTTTCCCACATTCCTCATGCATGTTTTCATTGTCAGACTAACGGCATTTCAGGCTGCATTCAGAGTTTTTACTATTTTATCTAATTAATCAACTTCTAACTGAGCAGGATCTGAAAGTTTCTTCACTGCACATGGATTTTTCTTCTCTGGCTTTCTCTGCACCCACTAATTCACGCTTCTGTTGTTACTTATCTGACGACTTTAAAACCTGAGCTATTTTTATGATCTAGGAAGTTAAATGTTTTATTGCAGTTCTAAATTAGTATGGATCAGCATTTGAAACTGAGATTTATGATAGCAGTGCTAAGAGACTTCTAACTATTAACATGCAAACAGCCAACACTTGAGCACTGAAGATATCTTTGTTCTATCAGTGTTGCACTTCCAGTGGTGTGGTTTTTAGGGGTGGGAGGTTGTGTGTGTGTGCCTGTAAGCTAATAAGGGGTTAGGTAGGTGCAGAGCAGCTGTGGTAGCAGCATGTCTCTTTATTTATTGATGAGAAACCTCAGGAGGAAATGGTGTGGAATAGAAAATCATCTCAGCTCAAGTCAGTGTCGGATTGCAGGAGATAGTATGTTTTGTGATAAATGCAATGGTGAGACCCGACAGGATCTGATTCACCTCTGCCTCTGCAAGGTCACCGGCTCTGACAGATTTAGTAGGAATTCCCCGATTCCCCGACACATGGCCTTGTCCAAATTTAAGTTGTAGTAGCAGTTTTGATTTAGATGATTGCAGATTTACACTCCTCATTGAGTGCAGACCAGTGGGGATTTGGCCGGAGTGGAGCTGTGTTCAATCTGAGTGTGTAGTCCTTGTTTGATGTATCGGCTATATCTGCATTAGCAAGTAATGCAGCTCAGAAAAGGCAGATTTGTAGAGAGGAATGGTTGGTGCAGGGGACCTAAACCAACACTGCACGTATTTCAGCAGATTTTCCTTCAGGCTAGCATTAGTGTGCTTCAGTAAACTGAACACACATTCGTGACATTCCTGGAGTCCAGTTTAGCTTTGTCCCAAAAATACCCAGTTCATGAACACTTGGACATCGTGCTTTGGTTCACATCTTGGGCAAAGTGGGAACAAAAGGGAGATTTGCTTCAGTAGTGGAGGCCTGATGTGACTTAAGGCAGTACCCAACCCCTCTGGGGGCTCAGTGAGTGCTGCTGGCTGCTTGGCTGTCAGCCACCTCCAGTGGGCTGGATATCTCTGTCTGGACAGGCAGGGCACATGCCTTTTGGAAATTATGTCCTACAGTTTTCTGGGGCAGAAACTGATTTTGAGAATGAATAACCCAAAGAACAGAGGATTAAGGCCTTTCCTGGTTCTGGCAGATGGATGGGGGAAGAGATTTTCCTTTATCATCATGACTGTATTTACTCCAGCAGAGAATTCAGCTCTATTCTGTTGATTAATATCGCTTTTACTAAAGCAAGGATGAGTCTCCAAAATGCTTGTATGGGCATGAGGCAAATGCTGTTGTGTAATTATTTTTATGACCAGCGCAGCTTACTTTCTGACATATTTTGCGTTAAGATTTTTGACAAGTGGTCAAAATGAGGCTATAGTTAACATATGTCTTGCTATATTTTGCAGGTACTGTGGTAATGTGTGTTTGTTAAACTCCTACAAAGATCAAGTGACATTAATGCTTCACAAGTTTCAGATACTGGATTAAATTCAAACTCTTATTCAGGCAAAACTTATTCCTACAAGCAGAGAAGACCAGTGGTAGTTATTACACTTTCTGTGTGAGACAAAGTTGCAGAAGTTTCTAGAATTTACAGTTATATTTGTACACTTTGGGACAGCACAGAGAGAATGGATGAGGAGTCTAATAAGCCTTTTTCTGAACATGACATCATTGCTGATAACAAATGTGAAAGGATGTTCTAAAAATGAAAATTAACTGTAACAAACAAGGAGTAAGAAGGGCTACAATAATTTAAATGTGCTAATGAAACTCTCTGTAGTTTGTTCATACTATGAGCAGTCAAGAATAATGCATAATTCAAGAGCGCAATTGCCAACAGCAGGCTCATATAAGATCATTTAAATTTGTTTCTCTGGACATGAGAAGTTGATCTTTGAAGTGATCCCTGATGAGCTTCTGCTTGGTCCTGTCAGCATCTTGGGAGAAGAGTGTTCTATTTTCCCTCTTGCATCAGTGAATATTTATGGGATGTAAAGTAGGAATAACTTTAATTATGTATGGAGAGGGAAATATATGCAGTCCTGAGCAAGACACTTCATTGTAAAATCTACCTGAAACTCTGACAGGTAGTATGCTTATGCACTAATTTAAGAATTAAGTTTTGTTGCCTGTTTTGTGTCTGTGTATGTGGACATATACATATATATTCGTGTGTGTGTATTTTTTTAAATTTTAACTTTATTTTTTAAATTCTCACTGATTTTAATAGTGATGACTATATTGCTATTCCTTTTTTGTTAAAATGCCAAGAGAGAGGCCTACAGCAGTTTGCAGTCTAAACAGCTAAGGGACAATAAAAGTGGGAGAAAGGGAGTACCATTGTTCTTATTTTCACGTGGATAATCAGATTGTGCTTGGTATCACACAAAAAGCTATGCAGCAAAACTCTGAAGCAAACGTACCTGTTCTCATCTTTAAAGTCAAGCCCTGTCCAGAAGACCAAGCTTCTTCATAGAGAAAATACTTAGAGAAACTATGCCCCCAGCTAAGTTTACGTTCACAATTGTTTCACCCATGCTTTCCTCTAAATGATAGAAATTATTTCTTCCATCTGCTTCTTCTCTTGGAACGTTATTTAGAAAATGTTGAGTTTCTCAACACAGACAGATAGTTCAGTCTATGGAACTTCAAAGATACTCATATTTTTGCTTTCATGTTATGTTATTACAAAAATATTTGATGGAGTTTTTTCATATGAACAAAGTGCTACGTGCCAATAAGTGACAGGATTTGAGTTGCACATAGCAATTAGCAGCTGGCAGGTTAAGTAAATTGTAGGATAAGAGCCAGGCTGTATTAAGAGCATTCAATAAGGAAAAAATTTGGTGAAGAAAACTTGGTGAAAAATTACTTGAATGTCATTTGATCTGAATTTCTTAGGAGAGGTACAGTAGCAAAAATGACTTTGAAATGAGCAACAGACTTGTATTAAATAACAAATCGTGGAGATTTCTCTTGAAGAGGAAAAAAATCGTCAAGTTAGGGATTTCTTTTATGCACAAGTGCATTACAAATCTTTCACATGTTGTTACTCAGTATGCCAGTGTACTGTGGGTGTTGAAAAGCTAGTGGGGACTTTGCAGGCATGTGCAGCAGATGTACAGTATGTGGGGAAAAACTGAATCCACAGTGAGTCAACAAACACAACCCACTTTTGTCTACGGACAAAATGCACGCATCTAAAATCTACAGTGGAAGGGAGCTGTGCTGAACAAATTACTGTCATCATTTAATGATGTATTTCATAGAAGCTTCAAAATATTGGCATGATGCATCCTTCTGTGATCATCCTTCTGCCTCACTGAAATAGGACAAGTTGATTTATTTTTAAAAGGAAATATGTCAGAAAAGTCAGGAAATATAGTGGAGTGAGTGCTCTGTGGGCAGACGGTGTACTCGGAGGTGGGGTTTCATTCTCTTCCACAGGCTTGCTGTGAGACCTCTGGTACTCAATGTAGCACCTCTTGCTCTTTTTCTGACTCTTTGTACTTCTTTGGTTTTGTGCTGTTTATTACAGTCGTATGCAAGTGTCTGTAAATATTCACAAAATAAGCTAGAGCACACTCAGTGACTGAGAAGATTTCCTTCCCAGTCTTGCCATGGGACATGTGGTAGATGTGGGTGTAGGACCTTCCTTGGGACATCCCTGGTAAAGCACGTTACCTCCAAAACTCTGTTGCTGTTTTATACATTGTTGTCACTAAATGGTGATTTTAAAAATCCATAGAAGCTTGTATAGTCATTGGTATAATTCTTTAGAAATCTTATGGATCTGTGATATCTCTCTCAGGAATCAGGCAGACTGGGAGATAAAGTCTGGAGGAAGCAGGGGTCTCATGAAGGAGTGAAGTAGATTATTCAGAACAACTGCGCAGAAAGAAACGTAATTCAAGAGAAGTCAGCATCATTATGAGTGTCCCATCTATGGCCTCCTGTGCAGGGAACATGCATAGACAAAAGCTTGGGACAAATGGGGAGTGTACCTCTTCTTTGGTCTCTCTGCATCTTGGCTGTCATCCTCCGAATAAAGCAGAGGCACGCCCAGTCATGTCTGCAGACCTTCTTGAGGAATAGGGAGGATTTAGGCAAAAGGTGTGTGTGCTAATTGCAGCACTGTAATTGATCTGTTTTTCTGTGGGATTCTGAAATCCAAAGTCAAAACACTCCCATAAAAAGTTTATAAACAGAGATGCTTTATTGTACTTTTATGGCCTCAGTCTGCCATCAGTAACTGAGCGTGCACTTTTTTTTTCTCTTCCATGTAATTTGGATGATTAGTGAATTCAATCATTGTGTTTCTGGGGATTGTTATAGTCTGTTTTTCTGTATCTTTGGGAACTCTTAGGAGACGTGGTAAAAGCACAACTTATCTCACATCTGAGGCAGGGAGAAGAAACCAGGCTACTTTTCTCATATTTTTTTCATGAAACGCAGCAAACTATTGGAAGGTAAAGTGATCTGACACTGCTTGCAAATTGAAATACCATGTGACAGTAGGTCAGAGCAGGAAAGAAATCCTGTCCTTATTGCTGTGCAGTGTAGTCTGAATATATTTGCAGTTTCCTGTGCAATTTGAATACTTTTAAGATAGTGAACTAAAAATGAAATTATATGCAAATGAAAGTATTTTAATAGTTACACTGAAAATGCCACGTTCAGTATTTTCAGTAATATTTCATACTTTATGAACTTTGATGCTTTAGTTGCTGACAAGGGAGTAACTTCAGATTTTCCATGCAAGAAATTTCTCTTTTATAACTAATAGTTGTAAAAATATAGTTACAGTTTAATAACTAATGTGCCATTATGTGTAAATAATACTCTGAACGCAGTGTTCCTCTTGCCATGAAGTAAAAATGAATTTTATACTGCAAATTATTTTGCCAGGCTAGAAACTGCATGAATGCTTGGGTCAAACTTGCATGTAAATGCTATTTTTAACACACAATATTTCTACATGCTATGAAGTACATCAACAGCTTAGGCTGTTACTGATGAATGTCAGACAACTAAAACCTTTCTCTGAACCGAACTAGTGGGAGTTTTTCTTCTGCTAGAAGGTATAGTTTTATGGTTTCTACCTGCTAGTGTAGATCCAAAGAGGAGCAAGGGCTAGAACCAGGATTTTTCACAGGATGAAGATACTGAATTTCTGTTTGTGTGATAAGATGGTCAATTTCTGATGCCTATAGAGATCACTGCAAGAGATAACTGACAACGCTTTAGGTAATTTTGGAAAAAAAGTGCTGTCCAAATATCAACTAATTAACCTCCAAAATGTGTGTGAAAGATCTTGATGTTGACTGGATGCAACTGAGAGACACACACACGGTGTGAGTTTTGGTAAGGTACTTACATTGCATCTTTAACTGTAATGTTCAGGTACCTTGCACTCCCTGTGACATTTCTTCCTTCCTGGTGTTCTCTGAAGTATAGAAATTTGTATCTTAACTTTGGGCTGTCCCTTCTATGGGACACCAGCTGCAAAAGTTTAAGACATTTGCCCAGCTCTGCCCACTGAGTCAGTGGGAGAATGGTGCAGAATTCAAACCAAGCTGTTGCTTGTCCCCAGCTGCAAGTGCTATGCTCTCCACAGCACAAAGATGCTCCTTTGCATCTCATGTCAGTCCTGAAATTTCTGGGAAAATTGCTCTTTTTTATTCCAGTACCCTTTGATTCTGCAACAGAGAAAAGGATGCATAAAAATGAGCTGAAAGTAGCTTTTTAATAAAATGACACACTGGAGAACCTAAACCCAAAGTATCTCCTGAATAAGTGTGGGATTTTTTTGTTTGGTTTTAGTCTTGCATAAACCATATGTACCTATGTACAATAACAAAATTCTGACTTGAATATTTGCTATTTTCCCTTTTAAAGATTAGATGAAGATTATATAAATGGAAGAGTATTGGAATGTATAGTAGTTCATATTACAAAACTTGTTAAAGGGACTAAATTACACAGAGTCTACATTCAGTTTTGTGCAAGCTTTCTATAAAATGGCAGAGCAGGAAATTTGTGGAAAAAGCAAGTCTTTCAGTATGTAAGATTGCTTCTATGGGGCTATATTCTTGAGCCTTTTAGTCCTTGTTTACTGAAATAAAAAAGCATTTGATCATAGAATTGAAGAAATGGATCCTTTCCAAATATTCTAAGAATTTGGTCTGAAATTTAGTTTAACCCAAGTTTTCTCTCTATCTTCCTGTCATTTAGCTCTTTCAGTAGTATTTATTTTTGCCTCAACAACTGCTCTGAGAACTGAACTGTTTCTATCAGTAGATTTCTCTGGCATGAAGATGTGATGTGTGAGAGAGTCTTCAGGTGGCAGCTCAGTTTTGCTCCTAGGCATGAGGGTCTGTATAGTAAATGGAGGGTCTGTATGCTTTGAAAATCCGAATTCATTTGATGCAATAAAGCTTGAACACAAAAGGCATGCTTAGGTAACTTTTGGTTTCCTTTAAACTGTTTCCACTTGGAAGTACATCTGTCAAAGCTAGTAGACTTCCAAGATTAAACAAGAATAACCTTAGCACATTTGCAGATGGAAAGTACAGAATTTGCTAAAAAAAAAAAAAAAAAAAAAAGTAATATCTCTTAGCTTCTTGCTCTTCAGGCTTTTGGCAAATAATAAGTGTGAGGAAAGCAATCACAAATTCCACTAGCTTCGTATAATTATTGTCCCTGCAGGCAATGTAGCTTCTGGAAAATATATATAAAGGTCTGATGATAAAGTCAGAACTAAACCAGTGCAATGAAGGGTTCTTAAAATTGATCATTCACAAGGAATATAATGAGCCATGTCTAAGACACCATGTGCTATTGCCTAACGTACTCTAAGAGAACATAATGTGCAGCCATCAAGCACAGCTGTAAATAAATGACGGCAAGAAAGCCTGGGATTCTGCAGTCATAACATCCAGGATGCATTCATGTCAATAGGAAACAACTGCAACCCAGGGTGACAAGTTCTTCTGGCCCACCATAATGCAGGCATGTTATCACCTTATAATATATGTCAACCCCATATCTTATTCTCTGGCTCATTGATACGTTATGCAAGAAAACAGTTGAGAAATATCAGAAGTATAATAAAATTATATTGCACAAGGAGAAAAGAAGAAAAAACTGTTCAGACAAATAGCATTTATGGGAAAAGATATGTAAAGAAGCAGAAAATCTCTTCAGGCTCTATTTATTTAACCTAGTGCATAATCACAATATTAAAGACTATGACTTAAGGATTAAGATACTAAGGCTTAAAAGATGCTGTAAGAATCATTTCACTTCACAAAGGATTATGTTTGCAAAGTTTTAAATAATAGCAAGTTTATAATATGAAGAAAAAAATGTCAAAAGAAAATAAAAAAGCTGGAACATCTTTTGAGATGTGTTGTGTAAACATGCCGCCACCCCTGGCCATTCTTCTGACACAGGAAGCTGTCAGATATGCCTCAGAGAGGACATGTCCTCCCTCTGTTCTGGGAAAGCCCATCACTGACGTAGAACACATATTTATTTGGTTGGCTCTTTTTGATTGTTTGTTTTTCTTCAGCTATCAGCAAGTGTTACAGTAACGCAGTAGTTCTCAGCTCTTATAGTAGATCCTGGAGACCAGAAACTTGAAGTGCTTAGTTTAGTTTCCATGAGTTTATCATTCACCCTTCTTTTTTTCATGAGGTCTATATAAGCTATTTCTGAAGGCAACCTGGATAGTTAATGGCAACAGAGTGTTGTTCTCAGTTCCCTTCTCCTGCAGAAGCTGCTGATGAGTACATAATAAGGATAATGCCTATAGTCTTCTGGTGTATTTTCTTATTAGCTGGACAGATGTGGAAATGGAAAACAGTTACGTGCTCTAACAGAGACCACTGTGATGAATAGGAGTGAGGGAACATTATTTGATCGTTTAAACCTTCTAGTCCTCATCCTCTGTTGTAATGTTCTGTTCTTGGCAAGGAAAGATTTTTGGCATGTTTTTGAATATGAAGACCCAGAAGGACTCAGAAGTGTGTGATGGGAGCAAAAACTTCCCTTCTGTCCCATCAGATAAGCATAATAACTGGTTCTTCTTCCCCTACTATTGCTTTTAAAGAAGCACTCAGCAGGAGAGGCTCTTGCAAGCACGAGAAGGAGATCCATTGCGTGGAGAGGGGGCTAGCAGAGCACAACAGATTCCTTATGACTTCTGCAGTTCCTTTACTTGGATCTGAGGAGTTGCAGATTAATAGGTTGCCCTTCTGTAACAAGCAGACTTTTCTTGGCTAAGCATCTGCCAGTAAGCCGGTATATCTCACTCTTCAAACAATGTAGCATGGAAGATTGCTTACTGGCACTGAACTTTAACTTGTATGGAACCTTGGTATTTGCCACTGCAGTTTCAAGCACATTAGTGAATCAGATAGATAGACAAAGAACATCTTTAATCTAATAAAGTAGTATTGTTTCTCTAGATTGGTCTCTCTCTTTCACTTTGTTGAAACATACTGTTAAGAACAAGTCTTGACAACTGCTGCAGCTCCATTCAGGGTAAAGCTTATTAGTTTAGCCATATCTCAACTTATAAATCCATGTAAATATGATTTTGAAAAAGAAATGCTGACACTACTGTGACAGCATCAGTTTGTTACCATATTTTTAGGTTGAAGCCTTTGAGTTTGTGTTTTTCAATAATATTTAGGTTAAGAAACTACTGAGCTCCGGATTCAATTTATTTTTTTGAAAGGTAGTTTGGAGTACTGTAGAATAGATAGTTCATTAGATTTTGATCTCTCTGCAATCGAGCTTCACCAAAGCTGAAAAACAATGAATTGCATCAAAGGTTGAGGATAATAGTGTTCTTTAAAATCTATTTTTTGAGTATTTTTCTGCTAATAAGTTCCTCTTTCCTAGGTAAAGAATATTCTTAAATAAATCTTAGAGAAATACTTATTTTTAATACTCTTTGAAAGTAAATAAACAAACAACAACAATACCAGGAAAATCAAGCATCAGCTGGCCTTCTGGCAAGCAAAAATTCTGTTTTTTCTGATTTCTGTTACAGTTGTCAGTAACATTGACAGCTGCTAAATGTAAACCCTGGTAATATAATAAATGTTTGCAATTAATATCTATGTTTCAGTTGCCAAATCTGAGTCTGTTGTGTCATATGAGAAGCAGATGCTCTTAAGAAATAGTCAACCCTGTAGCAATCATTCTAATGATAAAAGTAATAGAAATTTTGATCACTATTTTTGTTTTTTATTCCAATAGATATCTCTTTAAGGGATCACTTTTCAGCTGGAAATTGTAACTTCTAAAATTTGCATAAATTAATTTAGAGTAAACTTTGTAATGCTTTACTGCTAAATATCATATAAACAAGATAAAAGCTTTATTTACCATAGAGCCATGCAGCATGATAACTCAATTTATATAAAATACTGCAAAGCTTTGCATTATTTTGTACTTCACTGAGGACTTCCCCTTTATAATTAGAAGATGGGGATAAAATCCTTCCTCGTTCAAAGTTAATGGCAAAACCGCCACTGTCTTCAGCAGTGCCAGGATTTTGTGCTTAGTCGAGTAGATGTTTCACACAGAGCTCTGTTTGGATATCATGGCTCTTCATAGACACCTTGGTGATGGTGGTATTTACCTTCATGGGTTACTAACTTTGGCTATGTCCGTAGATGAAACGGAGCATGCAGAAGTGGGAGCAAATCCATTTTGCCTTACATCTCGTTAGGCACAAATGCTGTTTTCAGCAATATAAGGAGTGCATTTTGTTCCTTATCTTTACTTGGAAAACAAGCGTTGTCTAACTTAAGAACAAGGAGTGTTTGAATGTTCACTAGCCTTACTTGCTGTAACTGATAAATAATATAGGACCAAATGTTCCCCAAAAGCCTTTTTCCACCTCTGGCTTGGATTCCTCCCAAGTGTTTTACAGTTATGTTTTCATCACTGAAGTGACTAGTATTATTAGCCCTATTGTCCACTCTGTGTGTGTCATCAAACTGTGTATATGCACGCGCTGGTTCCATCAAAATCAAATTACACCTATCCCTGATCTTCCCAGCCCCTCCAGAGGCTGGGATATGGAGTGGGATCTCACTGCTCCGAGAGCAAGCGTCAGGAGGAGCAGACTGAGCAGGCTGTGCTGCTATGAATCCAAGCTGCTCCTGGCTCAGATGCAGCCGTGTAGGATGTCTTTCTAAAGTCATTGCTTTGGAAGGTGCTTCTGTATTCAGCTTTAAGTTATGCAGTGTAGTAAAACATACAAAATTCCTTCTGTCAGTTTATCGGCATATATACATTATCAGGTGTGCTACTGGACAAACTCCAATGATGGAAGCACATGGCTGCTGGGCTCACTAGCAGTTGCCATATGACTGCAGTGCTTTCCTTTCTTAAAGCCTTGGAGTTATGCCCTTCATGCCCCTTCAGAGCTATGCATAGCTCTGAAAATGACGTTTTGAGCCTCGGTTTGTCTGTAGATAACAAGTTCTTTGTCTTTCTTGTACAGGAAGATGCTATTGTTTTTGGCATCCCATATGTTTGCTATAAGGAAATATACTGACAGTTTGTGAACAGTGTATGAAGTCTCTGGTAGAAATCTGTGTGGGTCTCTGTGTATATAAAGACCATACACCATTATCTGATAGATAGTTATTGTGTGTTGGATTTCCTTTTACATTGACGATTGCTTTGATATTTTAGGGCTAATTTGTTTTTCATCCATATAAAAGCTTTTGTAGAAAACAATCAAATGTAACCATGTTTTTGACCATGTCCTTGCTTGGGGGTCTGTTACAGTGTTCCTGTTGTCTTCCCTTTTCCATGCTTTCATGGTCTCTGGTAGTTGGATGCAGTTAGGAGCTGTCAGCCAGGTGAGCAGCTGGAAGATATGGCAGCTGACTCGGTGTGTGCACTCTTCCAGGACTTACCCATCATGCATATCACACGCTCACGTCTTATCCAATCTTTATCTCCTTACCATTCTACCAGCTCTTATATGACAGTTTTCTTGCCCACAGTCTGCCCTAAACGCAGATGTAAATGCCAGAGGAGATGAAAAGGAAGAGAAAAGCATCCTCAGTGCAAGGAAAAGGAGGCCAGGTCTTTTCTAGTTTTTACGCTGAGGTCTCTAATGTCCAGGGAATTCATTTTGGATTCCCTGGCAGCACTGTATTTTGCTGACTGTAACTTTTGTGGTCATTTTCACTAGTAAAGAGTGATATTAAACAGTTTAAAAGAGTACTAGAGCAGAGCTATTGGCTTATCACTGTCCTATATATGTGGCTATACCAAGTGCAGAGCAATAGAGAGTTCAGTCCTCTGTGTACTATGTTGGTATAAATATTTCTTCTGCACTGACTACAGGATTGAAGCAGAATTTCCTAATGGGATAATTAATAATCTAAAGTAATATCTGAGATCCTATGAGATGGTAGCCTTGCCCTTCCAGTATTTTTAGACAGCAGAGGTGTCTTGAGTGCTAGGTGGGAGTTGACTTACGCTCTAATAAAGAGCTGTGAACTGGAGAAGTCAACAGTAGATGGTGAATAATCCCTTGTCTGTTCATAATAATGGACTAGCTGGTCTGCATCCACCCACACACACTCCCTTCTCTGAGACAGTACAGAGTACAGTTTTCAGTCCTGGTCTGAAGTGGGCATGGTTGTACCCCACAATATCCTTGTGCACTGCAGTGTCATAATCCCATGGGATTTTGGCCCCACAGCTACTTCCAGAAGGACCTGAGCAGTTGCCCACCTCTTCAGAGAGGACTGCAGAACCATCAATATAATCGCATGGGATTTTGGCCCCACAGCTACTTCCAGAAGGACCTGAGCAGTTGCCCACCTCTTCAGAGAGGACTGCAGAACCATCAATAGCTTGCTTTCGTTAGGAGGTCATCTCAAGTTGAGGATCTGGTCACGTATTCGGCCATGGAGCAGAAACATGGGTAATGCATTGAGCTGACTTCCATTTCACTGCTGTAGAACATGCTTAGTTCAAAAATGTGTCTGGTTTCTTACATTTGGTGTTTGTCAACTTGCTGCTTATTCCTCTGAACCGAAATCCATTCTAAGATGAAGCTGAGAATCCATGAGCAGAAAAGCAGATATTAAAGGTTAGTCTGAGACAAAATACTCTGAGTCTACTTTGAGATGTCCATATTTGCTGTTGGCACCATCACAAGAACTGAAAATATCATTAATAAATTGCTGAGCAAACTGGAAAGAGTTACATTTTTAGCCTCTTATCAGAACTTTACAGCATTTTGTCTTTTCAGAAGAACTTCGTTATCTGTTTCTTATGTAAACATTTATTTATGAACCTAAAGCAATATCTCAGTATTTCTTCGTTAAGAGATGAGGTCTTGAGTTACCTTGTGCTGCTAAGTGACAGATACATAAAAGGGAAGTCCAAGTGAGGATGGAAAAAAAACTTATGGTTACCTGTATGTTTCTAATTAATTTCCTCAGTATCCTCTTTATAATGAAGAGCATGAGCAAAATATGTATATTTCTTACTCTTGATTTAAAAAAAAAAAAAAGAAGGAAAAAAACCCCTAGTTATCCAGCTGGCAGAGAGTTTTCAACAGATTCAGACTACAATGTAGGAGGTTGAAAAGAACTAGTGCAGTGCTTGACAAATAGTCTTATTTGTTCAGACCAAATAGAAATTTTGGGTCAGCTGGTGGGTTTGGTGTGGAAAAAGCTGGACGGAGAGTGGAAACCTGAAATGAGTACTGTAATGTAAAAATGTATTTATTTTAATTTTTTTTTTAGAAGAAAAGGCAAATTGAAATGAAGATGAGTGAGAGGAGGGGTCATGATTCACTTTGTGGGGGAAAAAATTGTAAATAGTAACAAAATACAGGGAGAAACATCACTAATTTAATTTCATGGAACCTTTTAGCTTGAAGGAGGAGTGAATTTCATGTGTTGCTCTGGACTTTCTGAATCTTTATCTTTTCTTAGGAAAGGAATTATTTTCAGGATCAACTGTGTTTCCATTAACAACTGATTTTTCTAAGGAGTTTATTTTGAGTTGTTTTCTTCTTAAAATTCCAACTTGTGAGCTCATGTACAGATGAGACATTCACCTTTAAAAAAATAAAGTATAGACTTAGAGGATCTAAAATTGGAAAGCACAAAAAGATATTTCATTTAAAATATTGTAAATTTATAATTAATGTTGTATTCAAGTTAAAAAGAATATTTTTGGTTATCTGCAGTACTGCTATATATTTGATAAACCTTATAATCTAGGGAAATGTCTTTGATATACATGGCAATAAATCAGTAGCTACCATTCGATAACTATTTTGGTATGGTAGCAGGGAAAAATGGATACTGCATCTGCTAGTAGAGATGGGGAAGATGTATATCCTGGCTGAATGTCCTCCCTGTGGTGAAAAGGGAGGTGCAGTTGGTTGTACCTCTGCAGAATGAACAGAAATGCAGCAGTTGGGGCCTTCCACATCTGTGTCTGCAGCATGGAATAATGGATAAATCACCTAAATCCCTGTTCAAGAAGGCAGATGACTACCAGTGAAAACTTTCACATCTGCAAGTGTTGAAGGAGCTAGTCAGCTCCAGAAGTAAATGCAGTTATAAGCTGGTCTTCCCAACAGGAGTGAGTAGCTGGGAGCTATTAATGATCTTTTTCTCTCTGTGCCACCTTGGAAGGAGGAATGACCTCTGGTAATTAGGATGCACAGCTCTTGGTGGACATTGTTGGTAGGGATGCTTTTATTACAAATGAATAAATGAAAGCCCCAGGGAAAAGAGATCAAGAGGCTGTTGCTGCTGAAGTGTTATTTATCTTCTCCAGGAAATGAATTCTACCTGTTAGCTTTCACAGGAACCACAGCACTTGTTTAACACTTGGTAGCTGCTTATGTGCTTTCTTGAGTCAGAACTTTAATTTCTTTGCTTAGTGGGAATAATAACAATAATGATTTCTATCTCCTAGAGTTAATGAGAATTTATGACACAGATTTTGTGAACAT